>NW_028274815.1:18787949-18941806 GCF_037043125.1 Eumetopias jubatus
CCAATTCTGGAGGCTGGGAAGTCCAAGATCAAGGTACAGGCCGATTCAGTGTCCTGTGAGGGAACTCTCGCAGATAGCCGCCTTCTTGTTCTACCCTCACATGGCAGACAGACCATCTGTTTCCTGCCTCTTCTTACTGGGGCACTAATCCCATCCACATGTGAGGGCTCCACTCTCATGACCTAACTCTCTCCCAAAAGCCGGCCTGCAAATACCACTACGCTGGGGATTGGGGCTTCAACATATGGATTTGGGGGACACAAGCATTCATCTATAGCAAGTCCAAAGGCCTCACTAGATGCCAAAGGAGTCTAGGGAGAAAAGGGGGAAAGATGGTTAAGCTCCCCACCATGAACCCTATAAAACATGCCTCCCCACAAAGATTCCTATGACAACATCAGCCACAGGCTCAGGAACTCCTGCTCTCTGAGCATTTTAGAGCCTTGAGTCCTCCTAGTGTCTCAAAAGGTGATAAATATGCACACTCCTGTCAAAAGCAGCAAAAAACTCAAAAGATTTATATGCAGTGCAGAGGGGAGAGTGGAAGGACGGAGAGCCCAGGAGATCGGATCCTTGGAGCCCCTCAGAGTTCATTTCTTAGGGAGCAGAGCTGAGCAGCCCCCACCCCCACTCTGTGAAGGCCCACCTCTGGCATGTACAAAGGAAGGGGCCAGAGGGTGCAGCCAAAAGACCACCTCCTCAGAGGCCGAACCCACCCCCCCCAAACACAGCTCCAGCCAAGGCACATGCTGACTCCAGAATGACCAGGCAACTGCCTCCATCCCTCTCAGAAAAGGAAGAGGAAAGCCTTCTGTGAACATAAATCTAAACTGAGTGAGAGATATTGTTAGCTCCGCAATTCCCTGCCCCTCGCACTAATTACACAAGCGCTCTGGGTTAATTAATTTGTAGGAGAGGACCATATTGCTGAGCGTACATTTTTTCTGGGTTTCGACTGCTCCACTTGTCAAGTTGAAATTATTTTGCAGCAACTTTTCTTTCTTTCCTCTCACCTTTAACTCGAAGTCTGTTTGCATGTTTTCCTTTTGCAGCTTGGAGGAAAAAATTTGAGAAGGGGGGAAAAACAGAAAGTTATTTGATCCTTTGAAGAGAGAAATCCTGCTCATGGATTTTCTGCTTTTAATTCATTGGAGAGAAAAGGGTGATCGAGTGAACAGGGTGGGAAAGGAGGACAAGGCGAGGAGCAAGGGGCTGTGATCTCCCGCAGGGAGGCAGGGCGGCTGCCCCCCCCACATAGCCCAGGGTGGCCCCGACCTGTAAGTCCTTGGAGACCCTTCCACCACCAGGCCACACCACCTGCCTGGAGAACTCTGGGCTACAGGTTCTTAAAACAGCCCAGAACGGGGAAGCATGAGACTCAGCCAGAAATGCTCATGCCTCCCGGGGCTCACTGCCTCGGGCACTTTGATCAGAGGAATAAAAGCTAAGAACTAAGAAATCATTCTGAGCGTGAGCTAAGAAAGGAGAGCTGATAAACCAGGGAAATACTCTTTGTAACATGAGCTTGTATTTCTTCCTTCATCTCTAGGCGTAAAGAGGGGAGGCAAAATACGTGGTCATCAATACTGGGTGATAAATGCTCAGAACTTCTGGGTCAGTTCAAGGGCTCACTCAAGCCTGCAAAAGAGAAAACACCTAACACCTAACCCAGGGGCAGGCATCGAGCTGAAAACACACAGGCTCCTATTGTGACTGCCCACTGCACAGCCCTCTGGAAATGTACTCCTGATTTGGGGCTGGGCCAACAGTCAACATGCCATGAGGCTCACAGGTCAGTAACCAGGACTCAGTTCAGCTCAGTTTTAAAAATAAAAACTTTGGGGGGCGCCTGGCTGGCTCAGTGGTTAAGCGTCTGCCTTCGGCTCAGGTCATGGTCCCCGGGTCCTGGGATTGAGCCCCGCATCGGGCTCCCTGCTCGGCGGGGAGTCTGCTTCGCCCTCTCCCACCCCTCCTCCCTCTTATATTCCCTCCCTTGGTGTCTCTCTGCGTCAAATAAATAAATAAAATCTTTAAAAATAAAAAATAAATAAAATAAATAAATAAAAAAGAAAAATAAAAACTTTGGCACTTAACAGGTGGTGGGCATTGTGCTAGAGAAAACTGGGGCCAAAGATGGGTGGGATGGGGTGCCCCTAGACCCATAAAGCGATAATAATTTGCAAGTGCTATAAAAACTGTATTCACGAGGAGGAGTGGGAATGATTAACTGGAAAAACTGATGTCTGGGAAGGCTTCATCACAGAAGTGATATGTAAGCTGGGTTTTGATGAATACATAGTTCATCAAGAACACATGGGATGAGAGTGATCTACATCACAGAAAGAACACACAGAAAACCACGGAGATGTGAGAGGTCAAGGTATGTTCAGCAGTTAGAATTGAATTAAGTGTGATAGCTACAGAAGTAGGAAGTAGTGGTAGATGATCCTGGGATCAGGTCACAAAGGAGCTGTGCCCCACCAAGTTGGTTTTCCTGGGATTTTATCCTGGTGGAGTGGTTTCAAGCAAGAGAGTAACATGATCAGAAGTGTGTGAGTGTGTACGTAATACACATGCATTCTGGCAGCTGAGAGAATCAGAGGGGTGTGAGATATGCCAGTGTTAAGGCCCCTCCACAGAGACCAGCAGGGAGCGGCGGGGTGTGTATTTCCCTAGCTCAGTGCGGGATCTGTGCTGGAGATGCCCATCCAGGAGCTGCCAGGCCAGTGGCCGAGGCTGCAGTCATGATGAGGAAGAAACAGACATCAGGCACCAACCTACAGACTCTGGCTCAGCCAAGTGGCTCTCTGCTTTAGAAATTCCTAGAACATCGGACTTAAGGGGTTCAGAGGATCACCCTCACCCCGCAGTTTGCAGACGAAGAAGCGGAAGGTTGGTGGCAGCTATGGCCCCCTGACTCCCACCACTGCAGCAGCCCTGACCTGCCTGCCCACTGTGTCTCCGATGGGCCAGAGGTGGAAGGAGAAGAGGGAGACCTAGAGATGAGGCGGCAAAGGTCAGATTTAAAGGGACTCAGTTCTACAGCCAAAGAGATGAGGTAAAGTCCAAGTCTGTGAGGCAGACCCCAGGCAGGCGGCAGGGGGAGAAGAAAGTTGTAGGATCCTACTATGGGGCCTCAACCCCATTTTCCCACCTCGTGAGCTCTCACCCAGCTCACAAGTCCCCTCCTCCATGAAGCCACCCCAACAAGCAGAGCCCAAAGGGACCATTTCCTTCCCCAACCTGTGTCAGCATTCCCGGCATGGTGCTTCCCACATTTAGTCACAAACTGAAATTATCTACGGGCACTTCTCTCACATTGCTCTCGACTGGACAGTGGATTGATAACATTGCCTGAACCCCCAGAACTAAGCACAGGCAGGCCTGCCACAGAGCGTGGGCTCCCCACACAGGAGCTGGAGGAATCAAAGCTTGCTGGCCGAACACGAAGGAGCAAGACCTGCAGAGCCAGATCCGCGGATAAAAAAAACAAGTAGGCAGACGAGGAAAATGAGAGCAGGGGCGCCTGGGTGGCTCAGTTGGTTGAGCGTCTGCCTTTGGCTCGGGTCATGATCCCAGGGTCCTGGGATCGAGCCCCACGTTGGGTTCCTTGCTCAGCAGGCAGCCTGCTTCTCCCTCTGCCTCTGCCCTGCCACTCCCCCTGCTTGGGCGCTCGCTCTCTATCACCCTGACAAATAAATAAATAAAATCTTTAAAAAAAAGAAAGAAAGAAAATGAAAGCAGAACTCGGGAAAAACATGTGGGGCTGACCTGCCCCGGGGCCCCCGTGCACCGCCCCCCACCCCGGCTTGAGTCACAGGCTGCAGAAAACACCAGTGATCCCACACCAGTCACACCAGCTCTGGCAGGGGCAGGACAGGATGATCTAATAGATATTTTCCAGACTTCGTGTCTATTATCCCCAAACAAAATGACATGTGCTTCCAAGCAGCTCCTCTCTGGTTATGAGCACTATAATTAAGCATGAAGAACACACCCACCTCAGTCTGCACAGAGAGGGTGGGGAAGCCAACACAGCACAGGGAAGCGGCCTCGCTGAGTCGGTGCAGAGCACCAGCCTCACACTGCTGCTCTCCAGCTCCGCTGTCCCGCAGTGGCCTCGGAGAGCTCTCGGAAGGCTCCATTTGGGAGCCCAGGGGGTCAAGGAGGAGGCAGAGGGCTGGGAGGAGCAGGGCCGGGATTCTAGCTTCTGTTCCACCACTAAATAGAGATCCCTTCCCATTTTGAGCCTCCAGGTTTTCATCCGGTCTCCCCACCTGGCTACTGTTCATGATGCAAGAGCCTGGGGCCCCCATCATGCTCTCTTGGCTGAGCGAGTCCAGAGGCCTCAGGAGCTACCCCAGGAACAGCATCCAGGCTCTCGCAGGCATGGGCTCCTTAGATACCAGAGCCCCCAGCCTCGCCAGGTCTGCCCAGAGGTTGCTTGGGAATACACGTCGGGATCCCAACAGGGGCCTTAGTGAGCTTGGGATCACAGCGAGATTCCCCTCCCAGCCCCGGTCCTGGGCCCAGGCTGGAGACTGTGAGTTTTGTGAGAGATACACCGAACATTAGGTTAGGCCCTGTCCACCCAAAAATCCTAAAGGTCCCTGCAAGGCTGCAACAAGCCAAGGGACCCAGACAAGTCAGATCCTCAAAATGGTCCTTGGGCCCCGGCCTCCCTAAGCTGTACCTCTTGTTTTCCAGGGACCCAGACCTGCCCTGAAGCTTCTTTGTTGCAGTGCAACCAGACTCCGTACACTGAAGGTCCCCCAAGCCCCCTTCCCAGATGGTCTTCTGGGAATGGATCATGTGTCTCTCCTCCAGCCCTGGACTGACTCTATATTTTCCTAAGGATTGTCCCCCAGGGACCTCCACCCCACAATCACTCTCTAGATGAGACACCTTCTGGCTCCAGTGCAACCCTCCAGCGCCTACCAGAGGGACCTTTATCAAGTGGCCTCTTCCCAACGTCAACCCTTAGCTATAAGCACAAGGAGCTCCATGCCTGGGAGGTAAAGCCTGTGTAGCCTGGTCTTCACATGGCTGTTCCTAAACCACACCTCCCACGTCATCCCTCACCTTCTTCCTCTCCCATGTTCTGTTCCCCTGCCGGTGGGAAGCTCTCCTTCTGCCCTTCGTCTGCCCTCCCCCAATTCCCTGGCCTCCATGCCCCAGCCTGAAAGCTCTCACTGGCCCCTCCTGGGGAACTCTGCCTGTTGGCTGCCCCCCACCCTCCTGGCTGGCCCTTCGCTAGCGGAGAGGTTGTCGTCAAGGCTGTTGCCAAGGGGGCATCTTGCCACCACTCCCCGCTCCTCCTATTGCTCAAGGGGCTCTGCTGTTCTCCAACCAAGATCGGCCCCAGAGCGGACCCCGCACCCTCCTGTCTGCATTTTTCTCTGTTGTCTTTACCACCTTCTGCCATGATGCTTATTTATTTAATGTGTGCTTAATTTATGTCTCACTCCCCGCCCCCAAAATAAGCAACTCCATGAGGGGAGGGATGTCTGCTTCTGTGCACAGCTCTAGCCCACATCCAGAATGGTATCTGGCCCATGGCCGGCACTCTGTATGTACATACTTGTTGATGAATGGCTGAGTGAGTGAATGAATGCAATCATAAGCACAAGCCTCACAATATCCCTACGTGAGGAGATTCTTTCCGTACGAAACCCTTGAAGAGGCCTGAGCTGAGGCGCAAGGGTCCCGGGCGTGGGGGTCAGGTCCCCTGAGACCTGGCCTGAGCAACTTTTCCTGACTGCATCCTCAGTTTCCCCATTTATAAAATTAGGGGGTTGAGTGGTGCCAGGCTGCGGGGTCTGTCAAGTGCTGCCCTCGGGTCAGGGGTCACCTGTCGCTTACTCGCAGAGCTCCCGCAGACCTGTCCTGTGAACGGCCTGCCGGCCCTCGCCCAAGCCCCTCTGGCCCAGCAGGCTCTAATTAGGAGCCGCTCTTTGCATTTGTATAATTTAATTCTCTCTGGTCAACACTTTAATTACAGGTCTCTCAGTCATTTTTCTCTGACATCACAGCACACACAGGAAAGGCTACTTCCTGACCAAAGGGGGCAGCCGGCTGGTGAGGCCAGGAGCTCCAGCTGCCCAGCAGCCTGGCTGCCCAGGGGCTGAGGGGTGGCTGTGAAACACACAGCCCAGCCACTGCACCAGGTGAAAGCTTTGCTCTCGTCTCCCCAAGGGAAACGGCACAGGTCCCTGGTTCAGCTTCCTACCCTTGCCCCGCCGCCCTGTCACACGCACCTTCACACCCACTGGTCTCCCTTCTTGCCCAGACCTGGGCTGTTGGCCCTTTCTTTCTGTGCCCTGTAGGAGGGACTTCAAACAAGACCCAGATCCCACGGGTGGATCTGCCCTCACAAGTGTGCAGGGAAGAGTCGAGAAAGGCACTCCTACTTGCCTGTCCGTCCACATCTTCCCATGGGACACAGACATCCTGCTTTTGGGTTGTATTTTTTCTCCATTAGACTTGAAGCTTATACTGGTATTTCTACTGTGAGAATCCAATGTACTTGCCAGATCAAACTGAGACTTCTCCCCAAAGAACACTGTCCCAGGAGGTGGCCCTTCCCACACCGTCTCTGAGTGGGCAGGACCAGAGCTGGGGCTTCCAAGGGCCAGTGGGAGGATGTGACTTGGCGAGAGGAGGGAGGCTGGAGGGGATGTCAGCAGGATGAAAGGTTTGAACAAGGTACAGGGGAAACTCCTTTCTGTGTTGGATGATCCTTGACACAGGCTGCAGTAGCCTCCAGGAAGGTGTCTACTGGCAACCAAAGGACTGCCCAGGGGCTGACCCACATGTGAGGCTGCAGAAAAGAACGTGGTATCGAGATCAAGAGGCAGACAGGAGAGTGTGAGCGTGTGCAGATCTGAGGAACACAGGCTCTACAGCAGACCACCTGGGTCTCTCCTGGTTGCACCGCCGCCTACTGGCTAGGGAGCTAGGCAAGTTCTTGACTTCTCTCCCCATCTGAAAATGAGAATGGTAAGAGCATCTTATAGGCATGCTGTGGCAATTAAATGACCAAAAATGAGTAAAGGCTTAGGCCAGTGCCTGGGACAAAATAAGCACTCAATTAACGTTGGCCATTGTTATTATTCTATAGTCCTCCCAAGCACTCATGCACCACCACCACTACCACCAAAGACATCCCAAATTACCAGCACCAGGAGCCTCAACACATGTCCTTTGGCCTCCTCTTCTAGCATTCTCCAAATCCCACCCACCACCTTGATAGAAATTCTGCAGTTCCCTCAGAAGAGTCAGCTTCCAGTTCCCAGGGCCCCCAGGCTCTGTCTGAGGTCCTCACTATCCTGCCTCTGATAAATTACAAGGCAGCCTCCTTCGTAGGAAGGAATCAGTCAGCCCCATGGAAGAGGAGACGCCCCCTGGAGGACTCTGGGGAAGTTACTGAACGGTAACTCTGGGAGACCAGGGTGCATGTGCCTAGCCAGCAGGGGTTCAAAGTCCTTCCCTGGACCCCTAGGTGCTGCTCTGATGGTCTGTTTCCTCTCTGCCTCCCCTTCTGCCATCTCTTCCTTCTCTCCAGAAGCTGAGGTTAGAGCCTTTGACCCAGGAGCACCAGCAGTCTGTCCAAACCAATCAAAAATCTTCCTCTTATGAAGAAGACCCACGACCCATCTCCAGCCTCTAGTTCAGATAATTATTACAACTGCAAAAAAAAAAAAAAAAAAAAGAAGAAAGAAAGAAAAGAAAAAGAAAAACTTTCATGCAAATCGGGGCCAAATTGAAAATCTGTTCATCCCTTCTTCTGGTGCCTCGGGTCCCTTGTTGGGGAATTTTTAAATGGCTCAGCTCATCTGAAGCCAAGGAAGAGAGAGGAGACAGATGGATTCATGCATTTTTACAGAGATTCTTAAGAATTGTCCTTGTGGAAACCCCCTCTGCCCATCCACGCTGCAGTGGGGAAGTCTCATTCCATGACCTACTCTTACTAAAGATATTTCTCCTTGCACCTGACAGCCCAGCCACATTTCTGTGGGGACTCACTTGCACAGTGGCCTTCAAAAGAGATACTTTTCACACAACTAGCTCAAAAAATTCCCAGCCTGCTTACCAAAAAAGCAATCTTTCTGCTGCACAACAGAATGCAAGAGCATTGGTTTTAACAAGATTATGTCCACTAGTAAAGAGACTTCTTGTCAATTGAAACCAACTCTACCCAAGAAGTGAAAAACTGGAACTGAGCCAGGCTCTACCCAACACACTTGTCACATGTCTCCGTGGAAGCTCTAATTTAAAGAGCCCCCGGGATTCCCTTCTGGGGAATCTGGAGGACATTGAACTTGGCTGCAGAATTTGACTCAATGTCTGGTCTTCAAATTCCCTGCAAGGGAAGTTTGGCTCTCAGAAGCTGCCCTCTGACTGCAATCACTCAGCAAAGCCCCCACTTTGTAGGGTTCTCCAGAGGAACAGCACTAAGAGGATATAAGTAGATAGATGGAAAGAAGGAGAGATTTGTTTTAAGGAACTGGTTCATGGGCTTGTGGGGGAGGTGGCAAGTCTGAGATCTGTAAGGCGGGCCAGCAAGCTGGTAATTAAGCGTTAATGTTGCCATCCGAATCTGAATTCCACAGGGCAGCAGGCTGGAAACACAGGCAAGGTGTCTATGTCGCTGTCTTGAGGAGAATCTCTTCTTCTTAGAAAACCTCAGCCCCTGCTTCTAATGCGTCAACTGATTGGATGGGGCCACCCACATTATGGAGGGTAATCTGCTTTACTCAAACTCTACTGCTTTAAATATTAATCATATCTAAAAAATACCTTCACAGCAACCTCTAGATGGTATCTGACAAAAAGACTGGGTACCACAGCCTAGCCAGGATGACATTCAAATGGACCTCCATACTCGGCACACTCCATCAGCTTGCTTAGCCAGTCTGCCCCGACTGCACCTCTTCCTTCTCCTTGGGGACATGTGCTCAACCGCAGCTTTGTGCTTTGTTAAGCCACCCCTCCCCATCCCACTGACAAGCATGCTTACCCCATCCCTTGCCTCTTCAAATCCTTCCTTCACCCCCCAACACCCAACTCCAGATCCACTCCCTCAATGGAGTCCCCCTTGGCCTTTCTGGGACACATGGGTCTCCCTCTAGGACTCCTGAACCCCCCACTGCCCATCGTACAGACCACCCTTTGATCACACCTCCTCCTGAACTCCTTTTCCAGTCTCATCTCTCAATTAAGACACCAGCTCCTGCACCTTCACATCCCACCCAGGAGAGGGCCGGGAAGATCCAAATGGATGCAAACATCCATCTGGTGGGCATTTTCTCTTCAAGGAAAAGACAATGGTGGGAAGCTCTGGATTTAAAAAACAGATCAAAACAGAAACAGGGAAAACAGAGGAAATTGAGATTGTTCTGTTGGAACTCAACTCAACCCAAAAGTTGAAGAGGGACAGGTCGAAGATGGTAACCTCACTGTAGATGAATATATCAAAAGGCTCCTGCCCAGGCTCACATGTGAGCCCCTGGAGCTGCTTCTGAGCTGCAGGTGGGGCTTCAGGCAGGCCTCGGGACCACATTACAGGAGGACTGAGCGATTCTCTCTAAGGAAACCTCTCCAAACAGAGGAGTTCAAAGTTCTGCTTTTAATCGATTCAGTGTGTGGTATCACTGGGCAGCATTTCCTCTAAAGATAAGGGCAGCATTGATTATCAGATACGGAGTAGAGGCAGCCTTGAGGAACAAGGAGCCCCCTGCCAAAGCAAACCGCTGAGACCAGCTTGGGGAGGGGGCCACTGGCTGCTGATTTGTCAGGAAGAAGACAACTCCCAGCTCAAGCTACAGCCCGGGCCTAGAGCATCCCCCCCTGGGAGCCAGTCACCAGCTAGCCAGAAGGAGGGAAGGGAAGGGAGATATACAAAGACCTTGGACATTTGTGAAAGGCACTTGTGTGGCAAATCTCAGTGTCCACTCCATCTCAAGTAGTTCATTAATACTGTTGAGCGTGCAAAACCGCCGTCTCCTGTGCTGCGTGCAGTGGGTGTAACTGACAGCCCTGCGCCCTGCCTGCAGGGAGCACACAGTCCAGCAGGGAAGAACGAAGAGTGGGCAGGTATCACAAGTAATTGCCAAGAGAAATCAGGTTTATCACACATAATCTGTAAATGGCAAAGTGACATTAGGGGAGTGGAAGGCTTTTCCTTGCTGGAGTTGGCCAGGGTGAGAGTGGGGGTGTTGGGTTCACAAAAGATGGCTCGTCTATAAACAGAAGGCTTCTGGCACTGCCCTGGCTCCTTAGCCCTCCCTGGATGAGTCAACTTCTAGAGGCTCTTCTCAGCCTGGGGAGGACTGGCATTCAATCTGATGCCTGCTGGATTAGAGATCCCTCCTGTATGCTCCTGCTATCATTCCCCCACCCACCACTAGCCCCAGCCATAGAACTTCTGCTTTATTTTAATGGTCTATTTTGTTGCTAGTCTCATCCACTGAATAATAAGCTCCTTGCAGGCAGGGCCATGTTAGTCTCACTCACAGTTTTACCCCTAGGGCCTACAGAGAACAGGGCACATATTTGGCCACAGCTTTGAGTGCTGCCTGCTTAATGTGCATTTAGAGAAACTTCGCTAATAACGACAGCTGGTATTGTTTGAACAGGCATTATGTGTCAGACACTGCTAAGCACTTGGCAAACATTTAGTCCTTGCAATAATCTTTTTTGAGTTTGGTATTATTATCCCCATCATGCAAATAAGGGACCTGAAGCTCAGAGAAACTAAGTAATCTGCCCAAGGTCACACAGCTTGGGACTAGATTCCAACTCAGAACTGTCCCTGGTCCCCACAGATGCTGGCCTGAGGTCCCCTGAGAGAAAGCATGTTCTCTCTAAGTGTGCAAGGAGAGGGGATCTGCTTCTGGCCAGATGTGGGAAAGATCCAAGGAGGTCACACATCCACAAGGAAGGCAGAGCATTTGTAGCTGTCGGGATCTAAAGCTCCCAGACGTGAGGCCCCTAAGCCCGAGGATTTTCTGTGAGGAGGTGAAGGCAGGTACCAGACTTTACGAGGCTTATTCAGGAGGAAAAGAAGGACCTCAGGCAGGACCCAGGAAGGAGGCTGGCCAAATATAGAGGAAGGAGGCGAAAGAGAGCAATGCCCCCTTAGGTTCTCAGCATCTGTCTCAGGTTAATCCGGGCTTCTCCCTGGAACTCAGTGCCTGCTGCCTGCAGGAAACCCCAGAACTAGTCCCAGACCCAGCTGGATCCGGGACAGGAAGTAGAGGGATGGAAAGAGAGCTTGTCACAGGAAGGGTCAGGACATGAACTGGCACAGGCCAGCAGAGGCACCAAAGTGGCAAGGGATTTACCTGCTGTCCACCCCACAAGCCTTAAGCGGGATGTGCTCAAACATCACAGACTGATCGGGCTATGGGGGCATGCTTGTCTCTGAGGAGCCACTTTAGCCCACTGCTACTTCCCTGTGGAAAATTAAGAGAGGAGTTGTCATCACCAAAAGAAAGAAAAGTAGCCTGCTCATTCCATCACAAAAATTCTAGCAAGCCTATGGCAAATGGTCTCAATTCATTTCTTCCACCTGATTTATGCCAAAGCCATTGTTCACCCTGATGGTGTTCAATTTATCACCAGAATGAACCCTGTGCATCTTGGTATTTCACCCTCCAAAGCCTCATAGAAAAATGGATGCTAATGAAGAGACCTTCCATGTTTTCCTAAGAAAGCTATCACTCCTGATAATACAGAGTGCTCCAGCAGATCAATAAAGGCAATAAATCAATGCAATTTATTAAATACAACAAGCATTTTCCCAGGCAAGTGCTCAGAAAGAGTCCAGAATAGCACATCACCAGCACTCAGAATGGGAAAAGGTGCTGGTGGCTACTTATGAACAAAGTTTCAAAAGATACCTCAAGAGAGATGTACAGCCAGAAACAGTGACACTCAGATCACCTCATCCCAACCCCCAGTGGAGCTTTCCCTGCAGGGATCCTCATCAGTGCTCTTTAGACAGAATCCAATTTACCAACCTTTCTACAGAAACACCTAGATCAGCTCCTGGGACAGAACTAGCAAATGTTCAAGTGAACAAGGCCATGTTTCACTGGCAAAGAAAAGCGCAAGTGAGGTGAAATCAAACAGAGTGGGCTTTGAGAACATGGGGATTAACCCTTGAATCTGCCTGTTCTTTGCCCGAAGAAAAAGCAGAGAATGGTTCTCCACACAAGGGTCTGAAAGCCATCTCAAAGGAGAGCCTGCATCCCAACCCTGGTCCTGACATTTTGACAGAGCTGGTTTAACAATTCATGGGAGGAGGTAGACCACTCATGTTCACTTCACCTGCAAGCAAGAGTTTCTAAAACAGCCACTGCACTGATGAAGATAAGGTCATACCTCTTCTCATTCTCAACAAAGGCAAGAATAGGGCTGCCATTCCTCACTTCAGCTCCACCCTAAGGCCACTGAGGAGAGAAGGGCAGGACTGCTGTACCGTCCATGGTCCAGGCTTCAGACATCCAGGGCCTGGCCTGAGAATAGGCTCCTCCCCAGGCAGAGAGACTTTGTGAAAACGCTGACCTTCAAAGTCAACCATCCTTCCATCCATCCATTATCATCCATCCCCCAAACTGTTGCTGAGGATTCTACCACATGTAAGGCTCTGCAGGGATGCAGAGGATCTCTCAAATACTGAGTATACAGCAGGTGATAAGTGATACAATAGAAACAGTCTGAACTCTGGAACCAGCTACACGTGGGTCCTCATCTCAGATGTGTGCCTTTGAGTAGGTTATGAAACCTCTCAATGCCTCCAATGCCAAACCTGGAAAACAGTGGTAACAATGGAATCTATCTTCTTTCTTTATGAAGACTAAATAAGGTAATGGTGATTCCTAAAAGGTGATAAGGCATACCAGCAGTGGTATAGGAAACAATTTTAGTTGGAACAAGGGTAAACTTTTATCCAAAACAGACACATATTTTAGAAAAAATAACAAAACATCATACTCATAATTTCACAAATATTACTACTAAAGACAAATCTAAAGTTTAAACCAAGTTGATACAGAATGAGAAATGTATCTGCAACACATGTCACCAACAGTGGGCTCATGTTTGAAAGAGATAAAGGATTTCCACAAATCAATAAAAAGATTTAAAAACAGATAACAGACTTGAACAGGCATTCACAAAGGAAGATAGCCACATGGCCAATATGAACAGATGCCTAATCCCATTAGTAAGCAGGGAAATGCAAAGTAAGATCACAACGCAGTGTCACTACACCATCCCCAGGAAGGCTAAGTGAAAGCAATGATAATACTAGGTGTTGGTAAGGATGCAGAGCAACAAGAACTTGCATAGTTGGGACCGTAAATTGGCACAACCATTGGAAAGCATGTCTGGCACTACCTACTAAAGTTGAACATACATATATCTTATAATCCAGTAGTTACACTCCATTTTTTTTAAAGATTTTATTTATTTATTTGACAGAATGACAGAGAGAGAGAGAGAGCACAAGCAGGGGGAGTGACAGAGGGAGATGGAGAAGCAAGCTGCACACTGAGCAGAGAGCCCAATGTGGGGCTTGATCCCAGGACCCTGGGATCATGACCAGAGCCAAAGACAGACCCTCAACCAACTGAGCCACCCAGGTGCCCCTACATTCCATGTTTTAATAAGTATGTACAAAAATGCTCAGACTACCATTATTCATCATAGCCCCAAACTGGAAACAACACAAGTATCCATGAACAGCAGAATCAATGCATGATGATGCTCCTTTCATGCAATGGAATACCACACAGCAATGAAAGTGAAGGAACCCCAGCCATATGTAACAAGAGAGGTAGTCTCTCAAACATAACACTGAATTATAGAAGTCAGACACACACACAAATGTATATACCATGATCCCATATGGACAATGAGCAGGCAGAGTTAAAACATATAGTATGAGAATCAGAACAAGGTTTCCTCTAAAGAAGCAGGAGTGAGGCATGAGAAGGGTTTCCAAGGTCTCCACACTGTTCAGTTTCTTGATATTTGATGATACTTTATTGATTTATACATTTATGCTCTGTGCACCTGCCAATATGTCTGTTATATTCATAATTTTTAAAAAGCTTTACGTCTTTTAAGCATTAGGCAAATACATGGGTGTATGATGATAGCAAAACCATGAAGGTAATAATGACTAAGTATTGGAAAATACTGAGTTGACAGAACTAACCAACCTTCACGAGACACAGATCCTTCACTGTACATGTCACATAAACTGTCTCCTTTAACTACCACAACAATCCTATGAGGCAGATAATACTCTTAGCCCCCATTTTACACATGGGGAATAAGGCACAGAGAAGTTAAGCTACTTGCCTAAGGTCACTGAGCTAATTAGCACCAAAGCCAAGATTCAAAGCCAGGCAATCAAGCACTGAAGTTGTGCTCTGTGCTCTTGACCATGCCCCCTGCTGCCCTCATGCAAAAGGCAGGCATAATAAATGACTGGCACTTTTATTATAAATAATAGTCTTACCTCTTGATTCCCTGCCTTCTGCTCAGGGAACCTGCTAGTCATTCATTATTCCTCTCCCAATTTACTTGGTGTTTGGGTTTTGATACTCCTTTCCTTCCCTCAAGTTTTGTGTCCCCATTTCAAGAAGTCTAGCGAAACACTGCCTACTTGGGGGCTAGGGGATACCGAAGGCACGACTGCACAGCTTTCTGGAACATAAAACAGCCAGACTGATATCTATATGTTAACCGCAAGCGCACAAGGTGGGATTTGGCTTCACCTGCTGATGGCTGTCTCAGGGAGACCACAAAACGGCTTCCAGTTTAAGGGGTGGGTGAGGTGTCAAAGTGGGCTCTCAGGCTTCCTCCAGATCCCACAGGAGCACAGACGCTGAGAGTGGCCAGATCACAGGGAAAACCTGCTTTGAATAGCAGGTATCTCCGCCTCCTAGAAGGAAGCAAGAGAAAAATGATGCAGATGCATTCAGGATGAAGCAGGGGAAAAAATGGTTCACAAATGTTAGGAAAAGGAAGATGACGCTCCCAGGGTCCCAGGGCTTGAGGATGTTGCCTGATATAGACCTGAGCTGCATCTGCTCCCAGGAAGCATCATCCTTGAGATGTGCGGTCATCCACCAGGAAGACGACTGTCCCCTGAGCCCCTCCAGAGCCTGCTGGAAAGCCTGGCTGATCTGTCATCTGAAGACCTCTATTATGGCTCTGAGTATCTGCACAATCCTTTTGGTGCTAAACTTATTTGCAATCATTGCAGCAGCCTGTTTAATTATAACTAATGGGCGTAGTCATGCTAAGTGACATGCCATTGGAAATCCCCTTCCCCCAACTGAGAACTTCCACGGAGACGCAACAAAGATGTTGGGCAAGAAAGCAACTATATTTAAGGCGACTTAGCTCCTGCACTTGAGAACCCACCTCGGATGGAGAAATTTCACCAAAGAAATGTCCCCCCAGGACACCTGGGTAGACAGCTCCAGCCTTCCAGGCTGTGGGGACAGGGTGTCCTATTTACGAGCTGCCATTTCTGAAAGCTCAATGACAGGGGCAGAGCCCCCCCTCTCGGCCTCCTACAGAGGATGTGATTTCACATGCACATTATTAATGAGCTTCATCCTAAAGTTATTCTGGCAGCATGTGGAGCTTAGAGGGCTTGGGAACACAACTTGGCAGGCAAGAGAGGCTTTAAAATGCAGCACTTCCCCAGCCTGGTTGAAAAAAATACATAATATCAAAGAGCAAATCAGAATTGAGGGGTGGGAGGGGGGCAGTTGCAAAAATGGGTTAGTAAGAGTAAAAATGAGGAAAAGAAAACTTTAAAAGAGTGTTTTTAAAAGAAATATGTATATATTCAGCTCCCTTCTGTTCTGCTCTGTCCCTCTCAGCCTTGGGGCCACTTTCTTGCCAGGAAGGCCTTCCTGCTCTTCTCCGTCCGGTCAACACCCGTGAGACCTGCGGGGCTACCCGAGTCATCTCCAGACATTCTCCACTGACTTCCCCAGATCGCAGAGCACTTTCCCTCCTGGACATTCCTTTCCAGCAGGCCTTTGGCATTTTATTCATTTAATTATTCATCAAAACAGGTATGGATTCCTTGCTGTGAAGTAATTGTGGCAGACGTTAAGCCCAGGTCTCAGATAAGGCAGCTCTCCGCATGGGTATCTTGTCTTTTTCAAGAGGCTGAGTTCCTGAGAGTAAGAAGCACAGCGGGTTCACAGCCATGCTGCCCGGGGCCTGGTACTTGTTGGCCCCTCGGGTAATGCTTGGCTGGATACTCAAATTGGACTCAGCATGCTGGAGAGTGTCCTTGCTTGCTCCTTCCCATTGACCCTGACAGGATGTTGCCCATTGTACCAAAGCGCAGAGGTACTTTGTGGGGGGCAGAGGACTGGATCCCTCAAGAAGGAGGTTCTTAGGTGCTAATCCAGCTTTTGCTTGTGTAGGGATAGAACCTCCACAGAAATGAAGCCCCAAACATCATCCCACCTCCTTAGATCTCCTGTCTGGGGACATGGCATCCAAAGAACAGAGACAGTAATGGTGATGGGGGTGAGGGAAGAAGCTACTGATGGCTAAAGATGGCTGCTCGCTTTCCAAGAGGAATAGAAATTTATTCAGTGAAAAAGAAATGGCCACAAAAAACACTGATGAATGGCAGGCTTTGTGGGAAGATGGGAGGGAGGCAGATGCAGCAACCTGGGCTCTGCCCTTCCCTTGGAAAGAAAAGACATGGAAGGTAGAATACTGGAAGGATAATTAATTCCTGACCTCTATAGAAATGACACAACCCAAATCCAGAGAAGAGTTCTGAAGCCCAACTCACACTTGCAACCAAAGGAGACTGGTCACATATAGACACGTACCAGCCCAGCTCCTCTCCACGTGCAGGAGCACTTTTTTTTTTGGAGCGTTTTTTAACTAAGCCCCATCCTTGGGACTTCCCTGGTTATAGACACAAAAAGAAGAAATCCTGTCATTTGTAAAGGTTCTCACAACCATGGTTGTAATGCTTCACTTACTAAAAGATTTCACATTATAACCTATAAAATAAATTTTCCCTGATCAAAATATTTTCCCGAGGTTTCTGTGATGCATCAATTGCTCTTCAAGCTGCAATGAGAGACAGAGTGAGTCAGCTGTAACTTGGCCTGGAATTTAGGATGTTGACCCACGCTCACCAGGTGCTCCCACAGCAGAGGCCTAGATCCTCTGAGTCAATTGGAGCTCCTAGGGCCCCTCCCCGCAGAAAAGCATGCCAGGATTTCCTTGATCTGAGTTAAGACACCACTGGCAACTTCTTCACAAAAGAATAAAGCAAAATATCCAGATACAGCCTAAATTTCTCACCATCTCAAGAGCCAGGCCAGGCTGTGAGATTCTGAATGGTGAAACTGCTCTTTCCTATAAGCTCCTGCTGTACCCAGATTTCCATAGTATTCACTGCTTCACTTCCGGAGGGAGGAGACAGCTAGCCATGGTGTCCCTTTCACAAAATATGACCAAACGGCAGTTTTCTGGCTATGGTAGCACTAACTGAGGGGCCTGGGACTTGGCCCTCATTCCCCGCCTCGATCACTGCAGGGATCTTTGAAAAAAGCTCTCCTTCATTGGAAGATATCCTGTTCCAAATCCCAAGAGGTAGTAACTTTCTCCAAGAGAAAACTTTGACAAACAAAGCACTGCATTATCAAGTGCATCAAAATGAGAGCTGACCCAGGATACATCTGTTTTGAGTCAGGATCTCCTAGTTACATTCGACAAACATCAACAGCCCTAAATTTTCCCTACCTAGGCTTAAGTCTAGATTCCTACATCCAGGAAAAAAAGACCAATCTCCCTTTCCCTTTGTGAAAATCCTGGTGTGTGCTCAGTGCCATGCTGAGCACTGTGTGAGAATGTGTGTGGCATTCTCTTCCTCTCTGTCCCTGAATGGAGAGAGATCACAAATGGCTCATCTTACAGCACGCAGGGATCTATCAATATGTCCTCTTTTTCCTGGAAAGGTTGCTGTCAGGGTTAAATAACAAGTGATTACAAAGTGCCTTTCTCATTGAAATGAGAATTAATATTAATACAATTATATGTTGATGGCTTTAGTGTTCTGCTAAAATGGACCAACATTTAAACATCAGCACTTAACAAAAATAAAACCATCCTAACAATGACTTCAACAGTATGTCAAGAGGCAGAAATGTGCAAATGACTCTCCTGGGTACCATTTTTGCAAGACTATTCTAAGAATTAGAGTAGAGGGGGGAAAACCACCACTCGCCCAATTGAAAATGTTTACTCCCATAAAAGGTAAAAGTTGATTTATTTTTATGAAATACTACAAATATACTCTTAAAGTCACTGAATTCCTCAGCTACCTCATGCCAAATCATTGCTTTATGGAGCTTTTAAGACCTTCAAAATACAGCACCGGAGCTAAAATAGGGCCATTCCCCCAAGCAACAGGATTGTAAACAGGATGTTAGAGAAGGAAAGGATTCTTTCAGAACCACGGAAAGCTACTGTCCATTATCTTACAACCATCTGGTGTGATCTGAGGGCAACTCAACAGCACAAGACTCCCCACTCGGAAACACCTGTCCCCTTACTATCTGAGCCCCACACTTAGCATCTCCCCTTTGCATCTCTGTCAAAACAAATGGGCCACTCAAACCACAGAACTCTAAGGCTAGAAGGAATTCTGGTCATGCAGGTCAACCTACCCATGTCACTATGGGGAAAATGCAAGTCTAGAGAATCAGCCAAAACATGCAACCAGTCACTGACAGAATCTGAACCCAATCCAAGGCTCTTAGATGCCCAGCCTGGTACCTTGTCCATTACTCAATGTTGGGGCATGAATTGTGTCCCCCCAAAAAAGTTATGTTGGAGTTCTAATCTCTAGTAGCACCTCAGAACGTGACCTTATTTGGAGATGGGTCTTTCAGAGGTAATCAAGTTAAAATGAGGTTATTAGGGTGGGCCCTAATCCAACATGACTGCTGTCCTTATAGAGAAGAGAAATTTAGACACCAAAAGAGATGCACATGGAGGGAAGACAACATTAAGAGACAGAGAGAATATAAGGAGAAACGACCTTGAACAGATCCTGCCCACACAGGCCTCAAGAGGAAGCAACCCTGCCAAGACAATAAATTTTTATTGTTTAAGCCTCCCAGCTTGTGGTATTTTGTTACGGCAGCCTTAGCAAACTAATAAACCCAATATCAACTGTCCAGAGTAGAACACGCGTCTGTGTAAATGTCTATGAAGATGTGCACACTTTATTTCATATCTAGTTCAGATAACTACAAAGCTTCACTTCTTTAAAAATGAAAAGGCACAATTTCCCTAAAACTATCTTTTACAAATGCTAGTCTCTAAAAGACACAACCTTGGTCAAAACCCAAGGGTAGTTCAACAACCCTATCGAGTAGACACTGTTATTAACACCATTTTAGAGGTGAAGACACTTAGACACAGAGAGGTCACAAAAACTGCCCTGGGACAACCAATAAATAAGCGTCAGAACTTATTTCAAACCTAATGCTACTCGTTTGCAGAGTACCAGGCTAAGTAGCACACTACACAAGGGGTAGTGAGCTTGCCATCACTAGCAGTGTTCAAGCAGAAGCTAGGGGAGCACCAGTGAGAGATACTTTCTAAGGAATCTCTTCCCTCGAAGGAGAGAGGAGGTGACATGTTATCTAGAGCCCCGCCAACCTTGATCTTCCCTGAGTTTACAATCCTGTAATTACTGCCGGTTTGAGCGGTCAAGGGAAATTTCAAAGAGGAAACAGGATGAGAATGTGAGTCAGAGTTCATAGAGAGAGAAAGGAAATTAGTGATGGGGGTGGGAGACTTCAGTAGACTGGGGGAAATCAGGAGGAATAGTCAGGAAGGTGTTAATAAGATTGGAGTTCTTAGACTTTCCTAGTTAGAGATGCCCAAAGCTCCAACCCCACTGATCTTTATGCTAGTGTGGGGTCAGCTGAGCCTCCATCCTGTGCGCAGCCTGATTAAATAGAAGTGAACACTTTCGGCTTTAAAAGTCACATGGTATTAAGGATGGATGTAGAGCTAATGCTCTGAGCTCTTAATTTAGCATTTTTTCCCAGCCCTGAGTTAAACACAGACACACACATACTGCTTCCACCATGCTATGGGTTAAATTCTGCTTGAGCCTGAGCGCCTACATATCTTGTATTATCCTTAGCATGAGTTAGTCACACAGGCAGTGGAGAGAGGGGAGGCTCAGAGCCCACAGTTCCCAGAGCCGCTCCCAAATTTATGCAGAATCAGGATCACAGCCGTTTGAAGGACAGTTTTCTGTCTCTGCCACAGTGCAGGCAGCGGACGTGTATTTCTGATGCGGTGGCTACAGAACATAACACTTGCTCATTTTCAAGCTAAGTTTTTATTTTCTCTGGTTTCAACAGGTTGCTGTGCAGAGTGTCTACTCAGTATGCGACATTTTCTTGGCTTGCTTTCAGAGCAGGAGAGGTAGACTCCCCAAACCCCCAAAAGATTTCTGTAAATCAACAGGAGAAAAAAGTTGTTCAAAGCCCTGTGCTTGGCTCCTTAGAAAGGCCCGTGAGGTAGCATCTTCGGCAGCGGGCGAGAGGACTGCCTGCGGGCTGCTTGGCATGGGTGTGGGGGGGCAGGTAGAGGGGGACAGGAGAGGCTCAAATCCCACACGCAATGTAGATTTCACAAGACCCAGAGGGCTGGCTCCACAGGAAGGGAGGCTCAAGCTTCCCATCCACCACCCCCCCAAGAGCAGACCCTACTTATTTCTCTCACTTTCTAGAAAACGCTCAATGCAAACCTCGTCAGCCTTCATCAGTTTCTGACACACATCTGTTCGCTGCTGCCAAAGGAAATGGGAATCTCTAAGAGAAGGAAAACAAGCAAAGCCACATGTAGAGTATCCTGAGTATCTGCGTCTTTATAGAAGTGCTGTTGATCATTTGTAGATTCAAGTGCTCACTGCACCTCTTACATTGGTGCCGGCAAGCATCCAGCTGTCTGATTACAGAAGGCTCTTTCTGAGCATGCGATAGGGGCTTTCCTTCTCTTTGGCAGCCAGGGAGCTCAGACAACTCACTCTGTTGGTACGTACTTGAGAAAGCTATTTTCCTCATAGGCTTCCGGTATATTTTTTACTCCATCACCACCAGCTATCAAATGACATTTGATTAATTGCCTTTTAATGATTCCATTGTGGCCACATCTCTTATTATAAGCTGACTCAAATACTCTTTGGAAATAGCTGGTTATAAATAATAAACACCATCAAAAAGTGTTTAAGATAAAATGGGCAGAAGGACTCAGACTTGGAGGAAGAACCCTTCCAGTGACTACATACAGCATTTGGGAGCAAGAAGAGAACATCTAGGTCAATATCGAGAGAGAAGGAGATGCCCAAGGTCTCACAGCTCTTCAGTGTATAAATCGACTGAAATGGATCATGGTGTCCTTCCCCTCACAGCCACTGATCAGGATGAGTTCTGACATGTGGGCCTCCAGCCACTCTACAGACCATCACAGCCACACCTCCTGTGTCCAGCAAGACGGAGAAAGAGGAGCTTCCTTTTCTCCCTTTCATTCTATTTACTTTTCCAGAAGCCCTTGCTCAGTGAGCAGTGGAGTCTACTTTGCTTTTGAGGGTTAATATTTAGGGAAGGGAAAATGGTATCATCAGACATAGCTGGACATGTGCCAGCAACAAACATGCTGTGTCCTCAGCGTTTTCCACTAAAACATGCAGGACGTAATTAAGCACCAAGAGGACACCCCGATGCCCTGCAGCAATGTGCAAAATACACCTGTTGTTCCCAACATCCAAATATCTCATGTCAAGTTCCTGTCCTCCCACTCTGCAAACACCACTTGGGGAAAAGCACAGATTTCTCTTGAGAATTTGTTGTTATGCTTGTTCTCCACTTGAGTAAAAATTCCTTGAATGAAGGGCTTGTGGCTCCTATGGAAATAAGGAGACAGAGAGCATGTGCACCTGATGACAAGGAATCCTTATCATCTTCTGTGGCTGGCCCCCACCTTCTATGGCTCATGAACTCTCAATGGACTTTGATGTGTCCCTGCTTGATACCCTTCAAGGTCCCCACAGCCTCACAAGATCAAGTCTGAACACCTTATCTAGTGCACAAGGTTCTCCCTGGCCTGCCCCTGCCTACCTTTCCAGCCAGTACTGGTCATTCCCTCCCCTTCACCCCACGTTCCAGAAACACTCAGCTTCTTGTAGCTTCCGAAACACAGAGAACCTGTTCTTGTCCCCAGATCTCTGCTCATGCAGCCTCTTCTGCTGTTCTTCCATCCTTTTGACTTCTCCCTTCTCCCCACAGTGGGCCCTGGTGGCGGTCTCTCTTACCTATGGGTCTTCACTTTTCCCTTCTTGTAGTGTCGTATCATTCTGACTACTAAAAGATCCATTTCAATCTAGAACTCTTCATCTTCTGTTCAAAGTTCAAGGGTCCCAGAAAGTGTCCAAAGGGTTGACTTGTCCATGTAGGTCATTAACTCTGGGGTCAACTCATGGCACTCTGGTTTTCAGTACCATGTTCTCTGTGGTCCAAGGGGTGCTCCCCATGGGGGAAGCTCTTTAAATCCTGCTTCGGCCTCAGGGCTTTCAGTCTCTGGTCTTTTTTTTCCACAACTGCAATGGCCCAAAAAAAAAAAAAAAAGCAGCTTTATTTCTATGTTTCTTGGGAAACATTCCATGGCCAGCAGTGTGTATTTCTCTCTCCTGCCTCTTAGGAACTATGGCACATCTGAAAACCCTGAGAGGTCAGCTGATACTGGCAAAACACGGGTATGGATAAAAGGCAGGACTCAGGAGACCCAAGAGTTTCTCTAAGCATTGCAGTTGAGTAAACATAAGTGGGCAGGACGTGACCCAGACATTTCCATGGACTGAGTCAAAACCCAAGAGTCACACTTTATTGATATGATGCTCACAGGCATCATCAGAGAAGTATTTATTTTAAAATTCTTTGGCATAACTCTTTATGCAGTTATAGAAACACAGGCTGTAGGGACTTGTGCAAGATCTTTAATCCACCCACCTTGTTCAAATGGGGTGACCAAAGCCAAGAGGGGAAAATTAAGGAACTTAAGTTTCTTTACAAGAGCCAAATCTTCTGTTCCCCATCCTCACCCACAGGCTCTCATCCAGGGACCTGGCCTCCATTCACAGGCCCCAAATTACACACAGGGAAAGAATCTCTGCTCCTGCCATGAGGTCTGAGAGTAGCTGCACATCTCCCAACCAGGACTGCTATAGCAAATGCAATTAGCAGGGCTGCCTGACAAAAGCAAGAGGAAAATCTTCTCCCTCTCTCCCCAAGTGACTAAGTTACTACACACAGGTGTTATATTGTCTGAAGGTCGTCATCCCCATTCTCTCTTCACCTTCTGGCCCATCTTCTGAGGCAAGACAAAATCAGAGGGTTCTAGGGACTTTCCCTCTACTGTTGTCTAGGGGAACCTCTCATCTTCTTTGGGATTAAAAGTACATCAGATACAGCAATTCAGAAGCTTTCATAGTTCAATACAAATTCCAGCTCTGCTTCCCTTCATATGTATTATCTCCCAACCTTTTGTTCTTGAGCCTCACTATGACTTCCCAGGGACCTAGAATTTTGGGGGTTTTCTTTCAAGACTTTATTTTTTTTACAGTAGTTTTGGGTTCAGAGCAAAATTGAGAGGAGGGTACAGAGATTTCCCATATACCTCCACAGAGGCACAGCCTCACCCATCAACATTCCCCCCCACCAGAGTGGTACATTTGTTACAATCGATGAACCTACACTGACACTTCATCACCCAAAATCTGTCATCGACATTAGGGTTCCCTCTTTGTATTGTATATTCTATGGGTTTGGTCAAATGTGTGATGACATGTGTCTACCCTTACGGTATCATACAAAGTATTTCCACTGCCCTAAAAAAATCCTCTGTGCTCTGCCTATTCATCCCTCCCCCATCAAACCCTGGCAACCATGGATCTTTTAACTGTCTCCATAGTTTTGCCTTTTCCAGAAAGTCACATAATTGGGACTCATACAGTATGCAGCCTTTTTATGCTGGCTTCTTTCTCTTAGTAATATCACTTAAGATTCCTCCATGACCCGGGGGCAGAGCAAGATGGCGGAGGAGTAGGAGACCTGGATTTCGTCTGGTCTCAGGAATTCAGCTGAATAGGGATCAAACCATTCTGAGCACCTACGAACTCAACAGGAGAGCGAAGAAGAGAGTAGCAACAACTCTCTGAACAGAGAAGCGACCACTTACTAGAAGGTAGGACGTGTGGAGAAGTGAATCCGAGGCGATATTCGGAGGATAGACGGCGGGGGAGGGGGCCTCCGTCGGCCGCTTCTGGCAAGTGATAGAGCCGCGGAGCACAAAATCGGAACTTTTAGAAGTCGGCTCCGCTGAGGGACGTCGCTCCAGTGGCTAAGCGGGGGGGTGGAACCCTCGCGGGACAGTGTGGTCTCAGGACCCTCGGGGTCACAGAAAGACCGGGGGTGCCTGAGTGCAGCAGAGCTCCCAGGTATCGGAGCGGGGAAGCCGGCTGCAGAGACGGAGCCGAGGTGCAGGCTCTCAGCTCGGGGTGGCCATAAACTGTGATCCGCAGCCCACTCGGGCCACTGCGCCTCAAGCAGGGACCCAACAAGCAGCAGAGCCGGGGAGACTCCATCCCTCCCCCCAGGAGGAGCGGTCACCGCACCGCAGGGATCTGCTGGGTTTGGAGACTCCACACGGGGTCGGGTGCCAGAGAGAGAAACGCTCGGTCACAGGCCAGGTGAGCACGGAGTGCGGCCGGAGACCGTGGAGACGGGAGTGACTGACTGCTTTTCTCTGGGGGCGCACTGAGGAGCGGAGCCCCGAGTTCTCAGCTCCTCCGGGCAGAGAGTGGGAGGCCACCATTTTCACCCTGGTCCTCCAAAACTGTGCCGAGAGCTTGCAGGGAACGAAAGCTCCTGAGAGCAAACCCAAACAGCTTGCTTAGCCCGGAACGACAAGGGTGGGGCAATTCAGCCTCCGGCAAAGACAAAGAACCAAGGCAACAGGCCCCTCCCCCAGAAGATCAGCAGAAACAGCCAGCAACCCAAGACCAAGTTTACCGATCAAGGAGAACGGGAGAACTCCAGCGCTAGGGGAATACTGCACATAGAATTCATGGCTTTTTTTTACCATGATTCATTAGTTTTTCAAAGTTAATTTTTTTAACTGTTTTTTGTTTGTTTTGTTTTTTTGAATTTTTCTACTTCCCTTTTTCAACCAACATCTTATCAATCCCTTTTTTAAAAAAACATTTTTTATTTTTCATTTTTAGAGTCATATTTTATCCCTTCATAGTAGTTACACTTATTTTTGGCATATATATATAAGTTCTTCTCTCCTTAAAATTTTGATATACAGTTTCTTCTAACAGATCAAAATATACCCTAAATCACTAGTGTATGGCTTTGTTCTAGTCTCCTGCCTGATCACAGTCTCTCCCATTTTTTTTCTTTTCTTTTTTCTTTTTTTTAAATCTTCTTCTTTCTTCTTTCAAACAACTTCTTATCAATTCTGTTTATACAACCTTTTATAAGTTTCATCTTTACAGTCAACTTCCATCCCTTCATTGTATCAACCCTTATTTTGTACATATATAAGTCTTTCTTCCTTTAAAATTTTAGGAGGCACTTTCTTCTAACAGACCAAAATACGCCCAAAATCTAGTGTGTGGCACTGATCTATGCACTAGCCTGATCATATTCGATCATATTCTGTATTTTTTGTTTTGTTCTGTTTTTGTTTGTTTTTATCTTTTTCTTTTTCTTTTTTTTTTCTCTTTCTTTTTTCTTTCTTTCCCTTTTTTTCCCCTGGTTTCAGGTCTTTTCTGATTTGTATAGAGTATGTATGCTGGGGACGTTGTTAACCTATTAGCATTTTGTTCTCTCATTTATCTGTTCTCCTCTGGACAAAATGACAAGACGAAAAAAATCACCTCAGCAAAAAGAACAAAGGTAGTACCGTCTGCCAGGGACCTACTCAATACTGACATTAGTACGATGTCAGACCTAGAGTTCAGAATCATGACTTTAAAGATACTAGCTGGGCTTGAAAAAAGCATGGAAGTTATTAGAGAAACGCTTTCTGGAGAAATAAAAGAACTAAAATCTAACCAAGTCAAAATCAAAAAGGCTATTAATGAGGTGCAATCAAAAATGGGGGCACTAACTGCTAGGATAAATGAGGCAGAAGAGAGAATCAGCAATATAGAAGACCAAATGATGGAAAATAAAGAGGCTGAGAAAAAGAGAGAGAAACAACTACAGGATCACGAGGGCAGAATTCGAGAGATAAGCAATACAATAAGACAAAACAACATTAGAATAATTGGGATCCCAGAAGAAGAAGAAAGAGAGAGAGGGGCAGAAGGAATATCGGAGCAAATTATAGCAGAGAACTTCCCTAATGTGGGGAAGGAAACAGGCATCAAAATCCAGGAGGCACAGAGAACCCCTCTCAAAATCAATAATAATAGGTCAACACCCCGACATCTAATAGTAAAACTTACGAGTCACAGAGACAAAGAGAAAATCCTGAAAGCAGCTCAGGAGAAGAGATATGTACCCTACAATGGTAGAAACATTAGATTGGCAACAGACCTATCCACAGAGACCTGGCAGGCCAGAAACGACTGGCATGATATCTTTAGAGCACTAAACGAGAAAAATATGGAGCCAAGAACACTATATCCAGCTAGGCTGTCATTGAAAATAGAAGGAGAGGTAAAAAGCTTCCAGGACAAACAAAAACTAAAGGAATTTGCAAACACGAAACCAGCCCTACAAGCAATATTGAAAGGGGTCCTCTAAGCAAAGAGAGAGCCTAAAAGCAGCATAGATCAGAAAGGAACACAGACAATATACAGTAACAGTCACCTTACAGGCAATACAATGGCACTAAATTCATATCTTTCAATAGTTACCCTGAATGTAAATGGGCTATGCCCTAATCAAAAGACACAGCTATCAGATTGGATTAAAAAACAAGACCCCTCAATATGCTGTCTACAAGAGACTCATTTTAGACCCAAAGACACCCCCACGTTGAAAGTGAGGGGGTGGAAAACCATTTCCCATGCTAATGGACACCAAAAGAAAGCTGGGGTGGCAATCCTTATTTCAGACAAATTAGATTTTAAAACAAAGACTGTAATAAGAGATGAAGACGGACACTATATCCTACTTAAAGGGTCTATCCAACAAGAAAATCTAACAATTGTAAATATCTATGCCCCTAACGTGGGAGCAGCCATTTTTATAAGGCAATTAATAACAAAAGCAAAGAAACACATTGACAACAATACAATAATACTGGGGGACTTTAACACTCCCCTGACTGAAATGGATAGATCACCTAAGCAAAAGATCAACAAGGAAATAAAGACTTTAAATGACACACTGGACCAAATGGACTTCACAGACATATTCAGAACATTCCATCCCAAAGTAACGGAATACACATTCTTCTCTAGTGCCCATGGAACATTCTCCAGAATTGATCACATCCTAGGTCATAAATCAGGTCTCAACCGGTACCAAAAGATTGGGATGATGCCCTGCATATTTTCAGACCACAGTGCTTTGAAACTAGAACTCAATCACAAGAGGAAAGTCGGAAAGAACTCAAATACATGGAGGCTAAAGAGCATCCTACTCAAGAATGAATGGGTCAACCAGGAAATTAAAGAAGAATTAAACAAATTCATGGAAACCAATGAAAATGAAAAGACAACTGTTCAAAATCTTTGGGATACATCAAAGGCAGTCCTAAGAGGAAAGTATATAGCAATACAAGCCTTTCTCAAGACAAGAAAGGTCTCAAATACACAACCTAACCCTACACCTAAAGGAGCTAGAGAAAGAACAGCAAATAAAGCCTAAACCCAGCAGGAGAAGAGAAATAATAAAGATCAGAGCAGAAATCGATGAAATAGAAACCAAAAGAACAGTAGAACAGATCAACGAAACTAGGAGCTGGTTCTTTGAAAGAACTAACAAGATTGATAAACCGCTGGCCAGACCTATCAAAAAGAAAAGAGAAATGACCCAAATCAACAAAACCATGAATGAAAGAGGAGAGATCACAACCAACACCAAAGAAATACAAACAATTATAAGAACATATTATGAGCAACTTTATGCCAGCAAATTAGATAACCTGGAAGAAATGGGTGCATTCCTAGAGATGTTCAACTACCAAAACTCAACCAGGAAGAAATAGAAAACCTGAACAGACCTATAACCACTCAGGAAATTGAAGCAGTCATCAAAAATCTCCCAACAAACAAGAGCCCAAGGCCAGATGGCTTCCCAGGGGAATTCTACCAAACATTTAAAGAAGAATTAATACCTAGTCTCCTGAACCTGTTCCAAAAAATAGAAATGGAAGGAAAACTTCCAAACTCATTTTATGAGGCCACCATTACCTTGATCCCCAAACCAAAGACCCCATTAAAAAGGAGAATTACAGACCAATATCCTTGATGAACATGGATGCAAAAATTCTCACCAAAATACTAGCCAATAGGATCCAACAGTACATTAAAAGGATTATTCACCATGACCAAGTGGGATTTATCCCTGGGCTGCAAGGATGGTTCAACACCTGCAAATCAATCAACGTGATACAATGCATTAACAAGAGAAAGAACAAGAATCATAGGATCCTCTCAATAGATGCAGAAAAAGCATTTGACAAAGTACAGCATCCTTTCTTGATCAAAACTCTTCAGAGTATAAGGATAGAGGGTACCTAACTCAATATCATAAAAGCCATCTATGAAAAACCTACAGCGAATATCATTCTCAATGGGGAAAAGCTGAGAGCTTTTCCCCTAAGGTCAGGAACGCGGCAGGGATGTCCACTCTCACCATTGCTATTCAACATCGTATTAGAAGTCCTAGCCACAGCAATCAGACAACAAAAAGAAATCAAAGGCATCCAAATCGGCCAAGAGGAAGTCAAACTCTCACTCTTTGCAGATGATATGATACTTTATGTGGAAAACCCAAAAGACTCCACCCCAAAACTGCTAGAACTCATACAGGAATTCAGTAAACTAGCAGGATATAAAATCAATGCACAGAAAACAGTGGCATTCCTATACACCAACAACAAGACAGAAGAGAGAAATATTAAGGAGTCGATCCCATTTACAATTGCACCCAAAACCATAAGATACCTAGGAATAAATTTAACCAAAGAGGCAAAGGATCTATACTCAGAAAACTATAAAATACTCATGAAAGAAATTGAAGAAGACACAAAGAAATGGAAAAATGTTCCATGCTCATGGATTGGAAGAACAAACATTTTGAAGATGTCAAGGCTACCTAGAGCAATCTACACATTCAATGCAATCCCCATCAAAATACCATCCACTTTTTTCAAAGAAATGGAACAAATAATCCTAAAATTTGTATGGAACCAGAAGCGACCCCGAATAGCCAGAGGAATATTGAAAAAGAAAAGCAAAGCTGGTGGCATCACAATTCCAGACTTCCAGCTCTATTACAAAGCTGTCATCATCAAGACAGTATGGTACTGGCACAAAAACAGACACATTCATCAATGGAACAGAATAGAGAGCCCAGAAATGGACCCTCAACTCTATGGCCAACTCATCTTTGACAAAGCAGGAAAGAACATCCAATGGAATAAAGACAGTCTCTTCAACAAATGGTGTTGGGAAAATTGGACAGCCACATGCAGAAGAATGAAACTGGACCATTTCCTTACACCACACAGAAAAATAGACTCCAAATGGTTGAAAGACCTAAACGTGAGACAGGAGTCCATCAAAATCCTAAAGGAGAACACAGGCAGCAACCTCTTCGACCTCAGCTGCAGCAACTTCTTCCTAGATACATGGCCAAAGGCAAGGGAAGCCAGGGCAAAAATGAACTTTTGGGATTTCATCAAGATAAAAAGCTTTTGCACAGCAAAAGAAACAGTCCACAAAACCAAAAGACAACCGACAGAATGGGAGAATATATTTGCAAATGACATATCAGATAAAGGGCTAGTATCCAAAATCTATAAAGAACTTATCAAACTCAACACCCAAAGAACAAATAATCCAATCAAGAAATGGGCAGAAGACATGAACAGATATTTTTCCAAAGAAGACATCCAAATGACCAACAGACACATGAAAAAGTGCTCAACATCGCCCAGCATCAGGGAAATGCAAATCAAAACCTCAATGAGATACCACCTCACACCAGTCAGAATGGCTAGAATTAAGAAGTCAGGAAACGACAGATGTTGGCGGGGATGTGGAGAAAGGGGAACCCTCCTACACTGTTGGTGGGAATGCAAGCTGGTGCAACCACTCTGGAAAACAGTATTCCTCAGGTTCCTCAAACAGTTGAAAATAGAGCTACCATACGATCCAGCAATTGCACTACTGAGTATTTACCCCAAAGATACAAATGTAGGGATCCGAAGAGGTATGTACACCCCAATGTTTATAGCAGCAATGTCCACAATAGCCAAACTGTGGAAAGAGCCAAGATGTCCATCGACAGATGAATGGATAAAGAAGAAGTGGTATATACACACAATGGAATATTATGCAGCCATCAAAAGGAATGAGATCTTGCCATTTGCAACGACGTGGATGGAACTGGAGGGTGTTATGCTGAGTGAATAAGTCAATCAGAGAAAAACATGTATCATATGACCTTGCTGATATGAGGAATTTTTAACCTCAGGAAACAAACTGAGGGTTGCTGGAGTGGTGGGGGGGTGGGAGGGATGGGGTGGCTGGGTGACAGACATTGGGGAGGGTACGTGCTATGGTGAACACTGTGAATTGTGCAAGACTGTTGAATCACAGATCTGTACCTCTGAAACAAATAATGCAATATATGTTAAGAAAAAAAAAAGAAGAAGATAGCAGGAAGGGAAGAATGAAGGGGAGTAAGTCGGAGGGGGAGATGAACCATGAGAGACGATGGACTCTGAAAAACAAACTGAGGTTTCTAGAGGGGAGGGGGTTGGGGGGATGGGTTAGCCTGGTGATGGGTATTAAAGAGGGCACTTTCTGCGTGGAGCACTGGGTGTTATGCACAAACCATGAATCATGGAACACTACATCAAAAACTAATGATGTATGGTGATTAACATAACAATAAAAAATTTTTTAAAAAAAGATTCCTCCATGACCCTCCATGGCTTGATAGCTTATTTACTTTTAGTGCTGAATAATATTCTTTGGATGTACCACAATTTATCCCCTCACCTACTGAAGGACATTGTGGTTGCTTCCAAGTTTTGACAATTATGAGCAAATTTGCTATGAACACCTCTGTACAGATTTTTTGGGATACAAGGTTTCAACTCCTTTGGGTAAATACCAAGGTGCATAATTGATGGATCCTATGGTAAGAGTGTGTTTAGTTTTGTAAGAAACCCATAAAACATCTTCCAAAGTGGCTGTACCACTTTGCTTTCCTACCACCAATGAATGAGAGTCCCTATTGCTCTACGTCCTCATCAGCATTTGGTATTGTCCGTGGTCTGGATTTTGACCATTCTAATAGGTGCATGGTGGTATCTCTCTAGTGTTTTAATTTGCATTTCTCTGATGATATAGGATGTGGAGCATCTTTTTCTATGCTTATTTGCTACCTGTATATCTTCTTTGGTGAGGTGTCTGTTAAACACTTTGACCCTTGGGGTGCCTGGATGGCTCAGTTGGTTGAGTGTCCAACTCATGGTTTCAGCTCTGGTCATGTTCTCAGGGTCATGGGATCGAGCCCCATCTCAGGCTCCATGCTCAGTAAGGAGTCTGCTTGAGATTCTCCCTCTCCCCTTCCTTCTCCCCCTACCAAATAAAGAAATAAATCTTTTTAAAAAACAGTCTTTGGCCCATTTTTTAATTGGGTTGTTTTTTTTTTTATTTGATTTATTTATTTATTTGAGAGAGAGAGTGTGCGCGTATGCACACACAAGTTGGGGGAAGGGACAGAGGGAGAAGCAGACTTCCCACTGAGCAAGGAGCCCGATGCAGGGCTTGGTCCCAGGACCCCAAGATCATGACCTAAGCCAAAGTCAGACACTTAACCAACTGAGCCACCCAGGTACCCCTGGGTTGTTTGATTTCTTATCCTTGAATTTGAAGAGTTCTTTGTATATTCTGGGTAACAGTCATTTATCAAATGTGTCTTTTGTGACCTAGAACTTTTGATTTTGTAATTCAGAGACCACATAAACATATAAGACCTCTGGGGTAGACCAGAGCTACAGGACTCAGATTTGTTATCTCGAAAGAGATTGGTCTGAACTAAGTGGAACGCCAAGGACGACCCTGAATAAGGAGTGTGATGAGTGACTTTGTTCTTACTGAGAAAAGGCAGCCCATTCTAGGAGTCAGACACATGCAGTCCCCAGATACTCACAGAGCACTTGCTGTGTTCACGGTCCTAATCTAATAGCATTTGGCCAGAAGTAGCCATAGGCACAGCCATCATTGGCAAGAGCAGCAATAACATCTAACATCTTTGAGTACCTGTGCTTTGAGTGAAATATCTCATTTTATCCTCAAAATAACTGTATGAGGCATCATGATTGTGATAGGCAGAGTAATGGCCTCCAAAAATGTCTACACCATAAACCCCAGAACCTGTGAATTTGTTACCTTTCATGGCAAAAGGGGCTTTGCTGATGTGATTTAGTTAAAGATGGGGAGGTTATCCTGGATTATCTGGGTGAGGCTAACATAATCACAAAGATCCTTGTAAAAGGGAGGCAGGAGCAGTAGAGTCAAAGAAGGAGATGGAATGGAAGCAGAGGCCAGAGTGATACAGCTGCTGGCTTGAAGATGGAAGAGGACCATGAGCCAAGGAATGCAGGCACCCTCTAGAAGCTGGGGAAGGTAAGGAAACAGACTCTCCCCGGGAGCCTCCAGAGGGAGCACAGCCCTGCTGCACTAGATTTTTCACCATAGGAGACCCATTTCAGACTTCTGGCGTCCAGAACTGTCAGATGACAAATTTGTGCTATTTTAAGCTACCACGTATGTGGTATTACAGCAGCAATATGAAACTGATGCAACTCTCATTATTCCCATTTTACAAAAGAAGCTAAGATGCAGAAAGGTGAAATCACTTGCCCTAAATCGTGCACCTAGCAACTGGCACTTCAGGACTTGAACCCAGGTGGTCTGATTCCAGAGCCAGAATTTGTAGCTACTAAACTATAATGCTAACTACTAATTGAATCCATGAATTAACAAATGGATAAATAATAAAGATTTTTCCTTGAGGTTGTAGAGCTTAAAATTAAGTTAAAAGATAATATAGAAATAATGACAGAGAACCCAGAAGACATCTAACATGGGTAAAAAAAATACCATAATTTTCTTTGCAGAAGAGTTACTATGAAATAGAAAGATCAAGATATGCTGGTGGGAATGCAAATTGGTGCAGCTGTGGTGGGAAACAATTTGGTGTTTCCTCAAAAAGCCAAACATAGAATCCCATGTGGCACAGGAATTCCACTCCTCGGTATATACCTAAAAGAACTGAAAAAAAAAAAAAAAAAAAAAAAACTAAAACAAGTATTGGTACAGAAGTGTTCACAGCAGCACCATTAACAAGTCAAAAAGTGTAAATAATCCAGTTGTCCATCAACAGATGAATAAACAAATTGTAGTATATACGTTTGATGGAATATTATCCCGCCATAAAAAGGAATAAAGTACCAATACATGCTGCACCATAGATGAACCTAGAAACCATTACACTGACTGAAAGTAGCCAGGCACAAAATATCCTGCATTATATGATTCTAATTATATAAAATAGCCAGGATAGGTAAATCCATAGGAGAGAAAGCAGACTGGAGGTTGCCAGGCTAGGGTGGGGATGGGGAGGTAGAGGAGAGTAACTGCTTAATGTAGAAAGGGCTTCCCTCTGGGGTGATAAGGATGTTTTGGAACCTAAAAGAGGTGGTGGTTGCACAACACTGTAAGTATACTAAATGATACTACATTTTTCACTTGAAAATGATTATTTTTACATTATATGAATTTTGCCTCAATAAAAAATAAAATAAAATAAAGGAATACTTCAAAAAAAAGTATCAAAAAGGGTTTTCTTGAAGATACAGAACTTAACCTGGGCCTTGAATGATGGCTGAGATTAGGCGGGCTAGGAGGCAATGAGATAGTGAGCAAAAAGGGGGAATAATTTCCTTTTAATTCCACACAGTAGACATTCTTGCTTATCTGCAAGTTCCTGCCCCGTCTGCCCCAGACTCACCTTAACCCCCTCCAAAGATCCCCCCCAGAACCCAGAGATTCTGCAGGAATTACCAAGGGTACTCCACACATTTGTAGATGGTTTTATACAAATTGTGTGAAAAGAATACTTACTGAAGAGCAATGTGCTAATATCGGAAAAACTGTGGCAAGTTCCAAATGATTCAGAAAGCCACACAGCACCCCAAATTAGTCCAGGACTTGCCGTCAAAAGATCTGGTGCTCGTGTATCATGTGGCCTGCCCCTAGTTCCTGAAGGGACCCTCAGCTCTGTCATGCAGCCCACCCTCCATGACCCGCTTGGCTCTCCCTATTACACATTCTCCTGCCCCTACCCCCAATCTGTGCCCAGGAAACAGGTCAGAGGTCCAAGCAAAGTGGCAGGATCTAGGGAGGGCTGTCCGCTACGAGAATGTAAAGAAGCCTAGCTTTTCTGTCATCAGTCACACAGCCTCAGGGGCAAGGAAAATGCCAGAGACTCTCTGAAGGCAGATGGCTGGGACCTGGCACTGAGCTGGATCCACCTTTCTTTGGTGAGCAGACGCAGTTAAAGGATCCAAGGGTGAGTGAGGCTCGCTTTCACTGTCAGCTCCCCTAGGGAGGGATGTGAAGAGCAGCTTTAGGAACTCTAGGAACAACCCATGCCTACACCGAGTTTTCTGACTCTGAGCTCCAAGTTACTTCTGTGGGAACTTCCTGATGCTGTCTTCAGTCACACTGGGGTCTTCTGGCTCCTTCCCACAAGCCCAAGCCATCAGTCACAGTGGGACGGGAGGCTGGGTGGTGAGGAGTAATGAGATACATTCTGTTCTGTTTACAAATTGCTTTCAGCCCTGTGGAGAGAGGTACTTCTAAATGTGAAGTGTTGTTGCTATGTGAGAGGGATGTGTGTGACTGATAGCTTTGCCTAGAACCTACCAAGGCTCAGGACAAAGCCACTGCCCCCGCCCCAGGCCCTGGTTCCTTATGCAGAAAACAGGGACACTGGCAACACAGTCTGACTCTTCTCCGGGGACATGCCGCATCCCATCGGGGCCCAGAGCTCTCTCCTCTGAACTCCTTCAGCCTCCCTATCTGCACACTCATGGGGTCTGGCCTGTCACAGACAGCCTTAGTACCTATTTATAGGTATGCCTTTCATCTAGGACCAGCCTGTCAGTTCATCCAGGAGGTAGAATTTGTCTTCTTCATCCTGAACTCTCATTGAATATGTCACGGTGTGTGCATGCGTGTGTGTGTGTGTGTGTGTGTGTGTGTGTGTGCATGCGTGCTCGAGTGCAGGCATTCTGGCTGACCAAATATTGGGCATTTCTGTTCTTGTCCCTGTGTCACCAATACCGCAGGCCTTTATAACCTCAACATTAGGCAGACTTGTATTACAATTGTTAACGTTGTGCTAAGCATGGTGCTAGGTGCTTTAGGTACACTTTCTCCAAGCCTTGTAACTACCCTGCAAAGCAAGTACTCTATCCTCAGGGGACAGTTAGGAACAAGGCCATCTTTACATCCTCGGCTCTTTCTCTCTCCAAGCCAAGCCAACTAGTTTCTACTCCTACTTTCCTACTGCTCCACCACAATTGCCTTTTCTGACGTGGCCTCCAACCTCCATGTTGCCATGTTGGCTAATCTTTGGAGCCCATCTTACTGGACCCAAGCAGCATCTGACTAGGTGGACCACCCCTCCACCTCGACTCTCAGCTTCCAGGACAGCACAATCCTGGTTTTCCGCCTGTCTCCTAACACCTCTGGCTACTCTGGTCCAGACTCCACAAGGATTAAGGGAAGAGGCTCCAGAGCCAGATTGCTGGGTTTATACTCTGAGCTCCTCCACCTCCTAACTGTGATCTTGAGCAAAATAGTTCATCTCTTGTGCCTCAGTTTACTTCATAAGCTGTGAAAGGGTTGCTGTGAAAATAAAGGAATGAATACACACAGCCCGTTTAGAACAATGCCTAGCGTTCGAGAAAACTTCAATAAATGCTAGCTCCTTGTATTATCACTGACAATCTGTTATCACACCGTGTCTAAGTTCTGAAGTTCCACAAAGCCATTCCGGGCCTTTTTCTCATCTCACTCTTGCCTAAGGCGGTCTCATTCATCTCCATGATTCTCAACATCATCTATACGTTGGCATCCCCAAATTCATATCTCCAACCCAGATCTCATTTAAGCTCCAGACTCATTTATCCAATCGCTTACTTGACACATCCATTTGGATGTCTCCCAGGCATCTCAATTGACATGTCTGAAACTGAGCCCTCCCTGCCACTTGTTCCTTCTCAGTCTTCCTGGTCACAGACAATGGCACCATCAACTGCCAGTGACTTCAGTAAGAAACTTGTGGGATCATCCTTGACACTTTGCTTTCTCTCACCTCCCATGTCGAATTCATGACCACAAGCTTCCAATTTCAGCTCCAGAATAGATCTTAACTCCATTCCCTCTGCCACGTTCCAGTTGCCATCACTCGACTCCTGGCTGCAGGGACCCCAATTTTATCTCCACCATCCCTACATTCCTATTCTCACACGCACCCATGAAGAGGCTACTGGAGGTGGTGGTTGGGGGGTGTTTTAATGTGTTAATGTTGTATTCACATCAGTCAAATCATAAAGTCAATCTCTTGCACAAAACTCTCCAATGCTTCCCATTTGCCATTAGAGAAAATCAAATTCTTCAACATGGCCAGCAAGGCTCTCCAGTCTCTGGCCCCCCGGACCTGTCCAGCCCCATGGTGCCACTGTCCTCCCGGCTGACCCTGTTCCTGCTACACTCTCAGGCTACACATCAGGATGCTCCTTCCACAGGCTACTATCTTAACCCTTCCTGTGCTCTGAACTGCTCTGGCAAGGTAGCCCTGCTCAGAATGTTTCTTAATGTATAAAATCAAATGCATAGGATTGCAAAGGGAACCAATTATATGAAAATACTACCACAAAAATACATTTGTGACATGCCACTGCAGTGAAGGATTTTGACAGTGGGGGAAGCTATGCGTATGGGGGGACAGGAGGTATAGGGGAAATCTCTGTAGCCTCTGCTCAATTTTGCTGTGAACCTAAAGCTTCTCTAAAAAATAGTCTATTAAAAAACACACTTGTGATGTAGCAATAACATATGTGCTTTTTCATCAAGGTATTACCTAACAGGAGCCAGCAATGGGTCTAGTAACTACCATAATCTCAACCTGATATGGAAACAGCTTCAAAGTCACACACAAGCACCACACACACTACTGTCAAATAAGGTCTAATTCCCCTCCAGAAGACAGCCTTGTCCAAGTCAAATTCTCTCCCCCATCCTGCCACTGAGTTGGAATGCCTTTCCTCAGCCCCCGAAACTGAGATCCTTCCTATCCTGTTACCCTCTGTCACTATAGCCCATTTTACATCTAGAATTTTACCTCACATTATAACTACATGTTTGTTTGCACGTTTAGTATCTGTCACTAGATTGAAAGTTCCATGAGGGCTAGAATGATGTGTACTCTGTTCAGTGACTGACACAGAGAAGGGCATGATTCAGTGAGTGAACGAATGAATTGCCCATAACTGGTAGTGTTGGATATGGAGCATGGCTGTAATAAACCCATCGAACTCCAGAGGCGGTGTTCTTTCCCTGTGTCACACTGAAGGGGGGAACACATTAGGGGATGATTTCTGCTTCACACACATGTACCTTCTTTCAGCATCTCCCACTGATCTCTCTGCTCCACGGAAGTTATTTATGTAACTTTATGAAGCTGGCCTTCAGAGAAGTTACACTTACCAAAAATGTATGTATTTCCAAATGGTAGCTTTCATTGAAAAGACAGTGAAATGTTAGGTTCACATTTTCAAATTATTTTTGTGAAAATTTAAATGGTTTCACATCTATTCAGGGCCTAAGAAACTGAACTATGATGATGATGATGATGATAAATAATAATAATAAACATTTATCAAGTGCTCTACACACATTTTTAATATATTAGCTCATTTAATCTTCACTGTATCCCTACTTATTTTGGAAGAGTGAGGCATAAAAAGATGATAAACCCAAGCAAAAAGCTACATTCTATTCCCCCGCCCTTTAGCATCACATTTACCTACTTTAGATTTTTCTCCATTTACCCCAAGACTCTAGGATTTGGTAACAGATTCTTTTTCTTTTATTTTTTATTGTTATGTTAATCACCATACATTACATCATTAGCTTTTGATGTAGTGATCCATGATTCATTCTTTGTGCATAACACCCAGTCCTCCACGCAGAATGTGCCCTCTATTTTTTAAAATTTTTTATTGTTATGTTAATCACCATATATTACATAATTTGTTTTGGTGTAGTGTTCCATGATTCATTGTTTGTTCATAATACCCAGTGCTCCATGCAGAATGTGCCCTCTTTAATACCCATCACCAGGCTAACCCATCCCCCAACCCCACCCCCTCTAGAACCCTCAGTTTGTTTTTCAGAGTCCATCGTCTCTCATGGTTCATCTCCCCCTCCGACATACTCCCCTTCATTCATCCCCTCCTCCTATCTTCTTCTTTTTTTTTCTTAACATATATTGCATTGTTTCAGAGGTACAGATCTGTGATTCAACAGTCTTGCACAATTCACAGTACTCACCATAGCACATGCCCTCCCCAATGTCTATCACCCAGCCACCCCAACCCTCCCACCCCCCCACCACTCCAGCAACCCTCAGTTTGTTTCCTGAGATTAAGAATTCCTCATATCAGTGAGGTCATATGATACATGTCTTTCTCTGATTGACTCATTTCACTCAGCATAACACCCCCCAGTTCCATCCACGTCGTTGCAAATGGCAGGATCTCATTCCTTTTGATGGCTGCATAATATTCCATTGTGTATATATACCACTTCTTCTTTATCCATTCATCTGTCGATGGACATCTTGACTCTTTCCACAGTTTGGCTATTGTGGACATTGCTGCTGTAAACATTGGGGTGCACGTACCCCTTCGGATTCTTACATTTGTATCTTTGGGGTAAATACCCAGTAGTGAAATTGCTGGATCGTATGGTAGCTCTATTTTCAACTGTTTGAGGAACCTCCATACTGTTTTCTAGAGTGGCTTCACCAGCTTGCATTCCCACCAACAGTGTAGGAGGGTTCCCCTTTCTCCACATCCCCGCCAACATCTGTCGTTTCCTGACTTGTTAATTTTAGCCATTCTGACTGGTGTGAGGTGGTATCTCATTGAGGTTTTGATTTGGATTTCCCTGATGCCGGGCGATGTTGAGCACTTTTTCATGTGTCTGTTGGTCATTTGGATGTCTTCTTTGGAAAAATGTCTGTTCATGTCTTCTGCCCATTTCTTGATTGGATTATTTGTTCTTTGGGTGTTGAGTTTGATAAGTTCTTTATAGATTTTGGATACTAGCCCTTTATCTGACATGTCATTTGCAAATATTTTCTCGCATTCTGTCGGTTGTCTTTGGTTTCGTGGACTGTTTCTTTTGCTGTGCAAAAGCTTTCTATCTTGATGAAATCCCAAAAGTTCATTTTTGCCCTGGCTTCCCTTGCCTTTGACGATGTTTCTAGGAAGAAGTTGCTGCAGCTGAGGTCGAAGAGCTTGCTGCCTGTGTACTCCTTTAGGATTTTGATGGACTCCTGTCTCAACGTTTAGGTCTTTCAACCATTTGGAGTCTATTTTTCTGTGTGGTGTAAGGAAATGGTCCAGTTTCATTCTTCTGCACGTGGCTGTCCAATTTTCCCAACACCATTTGTTGAAGAGACTGTCCTTTTGCCATTGGACATTCTTTCCTGCTTTGTCAAAGATGAGTTGACCATAGAGTTGAGGGTCCATTTCTGGGCTCTCTATTCTGTTCCATTGATCTATGTGTCCGTTTTGTGCCAGTACCATACTGTCTTGATGATGACAGCTTTGTAATAGAGCTTGAAGTCCGGAATTGTGATGCCACCGGCTTTGCTTTTCTTTTTCAATATTCCTCTGGCTATTCGGGGTCTCTTCTGGTTCCCTACAAATTTTAGGATTATTTGTTCCATTTCTTTGAAAAAAGTGGATGGTATTTTGATGGGGATTGCATTGAATGTGTAGATTGCTCTAGGTAGCCTTGACATCTTCAAAATGTTTGTTCTTCCAATCCATGAGCATGGAACATTTTTCCATTTCTTTGTGTCTTCTTCAATTTCTTTCATGAGTATTTTATAGTTTTCTGAGTACAGATCCTTTGCCTCCTTGGTCAAATTTATTCCTAGGTATCTTATGGTTTTGGGTGCAATTATAAATGGGATCAACTCCTTAATTTGTCTCTCTTCTGTCTTGTTGTTGGTGTATAGGAATGCCACTGATTTCTGTGCACTGATTTTATATCCTGCTAGTTTACTGAATTCCTGTATGAGTTCTAGCAGTTCTGGGGTGGAGTCTTTTGGGTTTTCCACATACAGTATCATATCATCTGCAAAGAGTGAGAGTTTGACTTCCTCTTGGCCGATTTGGATGCCTTTGATTTCTTTTTGTTGTCTGATTGCTGTGGCTAGGACTTCTAATACTATGTTGAATAGCAGTGGTGAGAGTGGACATCCCTGCCGCGTTCCTGACCTTAGGGGAAAAGCTCTCAGCTTTTCCCCATTGAGAATGATATTCGCTGTAGGTTTTTCATAGATGGCTTTTATGATATTGAGTTAGGTACCCTCTATCCCTATACTCTGAAGAGTTTTCATCAAGAAAGGATGCTGTACTTTGTCAAATGCTTTTTCTGCATCTATTGAGAGGATCCTATGATTCTTGTTCTTTCTCTTGTTAATGTATTGTATCACGTTGATTGATTTGCAGGTGTTGAACCATCCTTGCAGCCCAGGGATAAATCCCACTTGGTCATGGTGAATAATCCTTTTAATGGACTGTTGATTCCTATTGGCTAGTATTTTGGTGAGAATTTTTGCATCCATGGTCACAAAGGATATTGGTCTGTAATTCTCCTTTTTGATGGGGTCTTTGTCTTGTTTTGGGATCAAGGTAATGGTGGCCTCATAAAATGAGTTTGGAAGTTTTCCTTCCATTTCTATTTTTTGGAACAGTTTCAGGAGAATAGGTATTAATTCTTCTTTAAATGTTTGGTAGAATTCCCCTGGGAAACCATCTGGCCCCGGGCTTTTCTTTCTTGGGAGATTTTTGATGACTGCTTCAATTTCCTGAGTGGTTATAGGTCTGCTCAGGTTTTCTATTTCTTCCTGGTTCAATTTTGGTAATTGATACATTTCTAGGAATGCACCCATTTCTTCCAGGTTATCTAATTTGCTGGCATAAAGTTGCTCATAATATGTTCTTATAATTGTTTGTATTTCTTTGGTGTTGGTTGTGATCTCTCCTCTTTCATTCATGATTTTGTTGATTTGGGTCATTTCTCTTTTCTTTTTGTTAAGTCTGGCCAGCGGTTTATCAATCTTGTTAGTTCTTTCAAAGAACCAGCTCCTAGTTTCGTTGATCTGTTCTACTGTTCTTTTGGTTTCTATTTCATTGATTTCTGCTCTGATCTTTAGTATTTCTCTTCTCCTGCTGGGTTTAGGCTTTATTTGCTGTTCTTTCTCTAGCTCCTTTAGGTGTAGGGTTAGGTTGTGTATTTGAAACCTTTCTTGTTTCTTCAGAAAGGCTTGTATTGCTAAATACTTTCCTCTTAGGACTGCCTTTGATGTATCCCAAAGATTTTGAACAGTTGTCTTTTCATTTTCATTGGTTTCCATGAATTTGTTTAATTCTTCTTTAATTTCCTGGTTGACCCATTCATTCTTGAGTAGGATGCTCTTTAGCCTCCATGTATTTGAGTTCTTTCCGACTTTCCTCTTGTGATTGAGTTCTAGTTTCAAAGCACTGTGGTCTGAAAATATGCAGGGAATGATCCCAATCTTTTGGTACCGGTTGAGACCTGATTTGTGACCTAGGATGTGATCAATTCTGGAGAATGTTCCATGGGCACTAGAGAAGAATGTGTATTCCGTTGCTTTGGGATGGAATGTTCTGAATATGTCTGTGAAGTCCATTTGGTCCAGTGTGTCATTTAAAGTCTTTATTTCCTTGTTGATCTTTTGCTTAGATGATCTGTCCATTTCAGTCAGGGGAGTGTTAAAGTCCCCCAGTATTATTGTATTGTTGTCAATGTGTTTCTTTGCTTTTGTTATTAATTGCCTTATAAAAGTGGCTGCTCCCATGTTAGGGGCATAGATATTTACAACTGTTAGATCTTCTTGTTGGATAGACCCTTTAAGTAGGATATAGTGTCCTTCTTCATCTCTTATTACAGTCTTTGTTTTAAAATCTAATTTGTCTGAAATAAGGATTGCCACCCCAGCTTTCTTTTGGTGTCCATTAGCATGGGAAATGGTTTTCCACCCGCTCACTTTCAATGTGGGGGTGTCTTTGGGTCTAAAATGAGTCTCTTGCAGACAGCATATTGATGGGTCTTGTTTTTTAATCCAATCTGATAGCTGTGTCTTTTGATTAGGGCATTTAGCCCATTTACATTCAGAGTAACTATTGAAAGACATGAATTTAGTGCCATTGTATTGCCTGTAAGGTGACTGTTACTGTATATTGTCTGTGTTCCTTTCTGATCTATGCTGCTTTTAGGCTCTCTCTTTGCTTAGAGGACCCCTTTCAATATTGCTTGTAGGGCTGGTTTCGTGTTTGCAAATTCCTTTAGTTTTTGTTTGTCCTGGAGGCTTTTTGTCTCTCCTTCTATTTTCAATGACAGCCTAGCTGGATATAATATTCTTGGCTGCATATTTTTCTCATTCAGTGCTCTGAAGATATCATGCCAGTCCTTTCTGGCCTGCCAGGTCTCTGTGGATAGGTCTGTTGCCAATCTAATGTTTCTACCATTGTAGGTTACATATCTCTTCCCCTGAGCTGCTTTCAGGATTTTCTCTTTGTCTCTGTGACTCGTAAGTTTTACTATTAGATGTCGGGGTGTTGACCTATTATTATTGATTTTGAGAGGGGTTCTCTGTGCCTCCTGGATTTTGATGCCTGTTTCCTTCCCCACATTAGGGAAGTTCTCTGCTATAATTTGCTCCGATATTCCTTCTGCCCCTCTCTCTCTCTTTCTTCTTCTTCTGGGATCCCAATTATTCTAATGTTGTTTCGTCTTATCTTTTCGCTTATCTCTCGAATTCTGCCCTCGTGATCCTGTAGTTGTTTCTCTCTTTTTCTCAGCCTCTTTATTTTCCATCATTTGGTCTTCTATATTGCTGATTCTCTCTTCTGCCTCATTTAGGCTAGCAGTTAGTGCCCCCATTTTTTATTTCGACTTGGTTAGATTTTAGTTCTTTTATTTCTCCGGAAAGGGTTTCTCTAATAACTTCCACACTTTTTTCAAGCCCAGCTAGTATCTTTAAAGTTATGATTCTGAACTCTAGGTCCGACATCATACTAATGTCCGTATTGAGTAGGTCCCTGGCAGACGGTACTACCTCTTGTTCTTTTTGCTGAGGTGATTTTTTTCATCTTGTCATTTTGTCCAGTGGAGAATAGATGAATGAGAGAACAAAATGCTAACAGGTTAACAACGTCCCCAGCAAATATACTCTATACAAATCAGAAAAGACCTGAAACCAGGGGAAAAGAAAGGGAAAGAAAAAAAAAAAAGAAAAAGATAAAAACAAACAAAAACAGAGCAAAACAAAAAAAAACAGAATATGATCAAATATGATCAGGCTAGTGCATAGATCAGTGCCACACACTGGATTTTGGGCGTATTTTGGTCTGTTAGAAGAAAGTGCCTCCTAAAATTTTAAAGGAAGAAAGACTTATATATGTACAAAATAAGGGTTGATACAAAGAAGGGATGGAAGATGAATGTAAAGATGAAAATTATAAAAGATTTTATAAAAGGAATTGATAAGATAAGAAGTTGTTTGAAAAAAGAAAGAAGATTTTAAAAAAAAAAGGGAGAGACTGTGATCAGGCAGTAGACTAGAACAAAGCCATACACTAGTGATTTAGGGTATATTTTGATCTGTTAGAAGAAACTGTATCTCAAACTTTTAAAGAGAGAGCAACTTATATATATATGCCAAAAATAAGGGTAACTACTATGAAGGGATAAATTATGACTCTAAAAAAGAAAAATAAAAAATGTTTGTTTTTTAAAAAAAGGGATTGATAAGATGTTGGTTGAAAAAGGGAAAAAGAAAAATTAAAAAAAAAGAGTTAAAAAATGAACTTTGAAAAACTAATGAATCATGGTAAAAAAGCCATGAATTCTATATGCAGTATTCCCCTAGCGCTGGAGTTCCTCCGTTCTCCTTGATCGGTAAACTTGGTCTTGGGTTGCTGGCTGTTCCTGCTGATCTTCTGGGGGAGGGGCCTGTTGCCGTGGTTCCCAAATGTCTTTGCCGGAGGCAGAATTGCCCCACCCTTGTCGGTCAGGGCTAAGCAAGCTGCTCGGGTTTGCTCTCGGGAGCCTTTGTTCCCTGCAAGCTCTCTGTACAGCTTTGGAGGACCAGAGTGAAAATGGTGGCCTCCCAATCTCCGCCCAGAGGAGCCGAGAAGTCGGGTCCCCACTCCTCAGTGCGCCCCCAGAGAAAAGCAGTCACTCCCTTGTCCCCAGTCTCCGGCCGCACTCCGTGCTCACCCGGCCTGTGACCGAGCGTTTCTATGTCTGGCACCCGACCCCATGTGGAGTCTCCAAACTCAGCAGATCCCTGCAGTGCTCTCCCGTGCCATTCCTCCCAGGGGAGGAAGGAGAGTCTCCCCGGATCTGCTGCTTGTTGGGTCCCTGCTGGAGGAGCAGTGACCCGACTGTCACCGATCACAGTTTATGGCCACCCCAAGCTGTGAGCCCGCGCCTCGGCTCCGTCTCTGCAGCCGGCTTCCCCGCTCCGATCCCTGGGAGCTCTGGCGCACTCAGGCACCCCCGGTCTTTCTGTGACCCCGAGGGTCCTGAGACCACACTGTCCCGCGAGGGTTCCACCCCCCGCTTAGCCACTGGAGCGATGTCCCTCAGCAGAGCCGACTTCTAAAAGGTCCGATTTTGTGCTCCACGGCTCTATCACTTGCCAGAAGCAGTCGATGGAGGCCCCTCCCCCACCGTCTATCCTCCCGAATATCGCCTCGGATTCACTTCTCCGCACGTCCTACCTTCCAGTAAGTGGTCACTTCTCTGTTCAGAGAGTTGTTGCTACTCTCTTCTTCAGTCTCCTGTTGAGTTCGTAGGTGTTCAGAATGGTTTGATCCCTATTCACCTGAATTCCTGAGACCAGAGGAAATCCAGGTCTCCTACTCCTCCGCCATCTTGCTCCGCCCCCCCCATAACAGATTCTTAATGAAAATCAATTCTCAAAAAGGTGACACCTTAACCCCATTCACCTCAACTAATACACTGCTCAGGATCTATCAAATCAGCTCATCTTCCATCTTGGGAATCAAAAAGCAATGATAGAAGTTCAAAGCTCAAGACTCAAAACCCTGCCTGAGGGAGGGGGGGTCATCATCATTGGGAGCCCACAGCAGCAGACAGGGGAATGGAGGGGCAAGTAGGGAAAGGGTGTGTTGGAGACCAGAATATGCACCCCAAAATACACTACTCTGGCATGAGGATTATTTTGAGCTGAAAGCAATTGGGAAAACACAGACACAAGATGAGCTCTCTGCAGTCCCCCATGCCTAAGCACAGATCATAACTTCCCCTTGTGAAGGTGCCCTCACCCCACCCCAATCTACTTCCTGTGCCAGGAAGGGGCTGACAACGTTATCACCAGAGAGGAGATGGCAGAGAGAAAGAGTCTACACAAACGAACTTTACTAGCTCTGCCTTATCCACCGCTGCTTTCCCCACATATTTGCCTTCCCACAATTTGCCCCAGGAGCTCAAAGTCCCTTTCCTTTGTCTTGTCACTTCTCTTTAAATTTAACAAGAGTGATCCTGTTATCCTGCCTATTGTCAGGTTTTTCGTTTGTTTGTTTGTTCATATTGTTTTTCTTTTGTTTTGTTTCTCAGTCCCAGTTGGAGAATGTTAAGAGGGTGAAAGGAAAATTTTCCTCCCCTACAGATGATAGATGAGGGTATCGTATTCCAGCTCAGAAGAGTCAGACCTTAGAAACATTTCTTGGTTGGGTGAGGTTTAAGGCTGGGTTAAAATTAGAGTTTGAATCTACAGTGGTAAGATTTAGCTACAGTTAATGTCTGCGTGACAGTGAGGGTTAGGGTTAGGCTATAGGTTAGGATGAGCACCTTGTTTCGAATGAAAGCTTAGTGTCTAGGTTTCAGTTGGGTCTGGACTTCTACTTACACCTTAGGATTAGTTTATATATTGGAAGCTGCTGAGATTTGATTTAGGGGGGCGCCTGGGTGGCTCAGTCGGTTAAATGTCTGTCTTTGGCTCAGGTCATGATCCCAGGGTCCTGGGATCGAGCCCTGCATCCAGCTCCCTGTTCTGCGGGAAGCCTGCTTCTCCCTCTCCCACTCCCCCTGCTTGTGTTCCCTCTCTTGCTGTGTCTCTCTCTGTCAAATAAATAAATAAAATCTTTAAAAAAAAAAAAAGATGATTTAGGGTCAACATTAAAAGTTTAGAGTTATTGTTAGAGTCCAGGTCAGCATCACGAAGATAGTTTGGACACTCAATCAAAAGCAATATTTAGATCTAAATTCAGATCTTCAGGAATGTTATCATTTAAAGTAATGACAAAATCCTGGGTAAGAATCTGTGGTCAGCTTGTGCTCGGGGTAGAGATATGAGACAGGTTTATGTGTGTTGGCAAGGTGCAGATGAGTCTGGAATCACATCTGGTGGAGACCATTCCACAAACTCAGACAGTGGACACAACTGCTGCCCAGAGCACCTTCACTCTGGGTCCCTGGCGTTGCTTGTGGACATGACTAAGGAGCACCCCAGGGTACCAGACTTCTCTCCATCTTGCGTCACCCTTCCCCCCAACCCCTCCCCCCCCCCCCCGCCGCCCAGCTTGCTTATCCTCCCTACCTCAAACCAGCAGCTAGCCTGTCAGGCTTTAGTAAGTAAAGGAAGACTTGGTTATTCCATTGATAAAGATAAGAAATCACGCCAGTGTCTTCAAACCTGGAGCAGGGAATACGTCCAGGCCCAGACAGATTCTATTTGTGAGTTCGCACACCTCTGTGCACAGAACACCCCTACACTGCAGCCTTAATCCCAAACAGCCCTGACTGTCCCTCATCCAAGGCCCTTTTCCCAGGCAGCCAGATTTGGAGCTGAATCACTCAGCCTCTAGGGACTTTCTAGGACAGTGAGTTGGTGAGCACTGTGTCCCAAAATAAAAGGTGTAAAGAGCAATTCAGACTAATGGAAAATTCTCAGGGCAGTACTGGCCTCACCCAGATACCGCTACCCTCTCTAATCCAGTGCTGGTGATTGGGTGCTGTCCACAGCAGGGGCCAGGAAACTCGTAAGTAAAATCAAACTGCAGAATTTGATTATAATGATTTATCCATTGGGAAATACCAGGGATTAATTTTGGTCATCTGTGTAGGAACAACAAAGACAAATGGCCCCAAATTAGGAAGGGACACACCACATAGCTCAGCTGCACAACAAAGTTAAGACCATGGGGGTCCTTGGCCTCTGTTAAGAGTCCTGGAGTTGCCAGAGGGTCTTCTCCACCTCTTTTCTCAGACGGCAGGGTCTGATCTGCATGACAGGTACCCACATTTTCTTCATAAAACTTTCCTGAGAACCATTTGAAAGAGCAATCATAAAAGAAACCACCTTTTTCCACTAGAAAAACATTATAATTAGAGGTACGTTCCTCACCAAAGCCAGTACAAGAGAAGAGAAAGGACATGGGGGACCTGGGCTCTCACTCACTGTGCTGCACTGAAGGATCCCCTCCTTCAGGGCTCATGCTGCCACCTGTGAAATGGGGGTGGCTGTGCCCACTGCCCCTCATAGGAGCACCGTGGCCACAGTGGATGGGCAACCCGCTGAGAGAGCCAGGGAGCTCAGACAAACACATCCGTTACCTTCTGCAATCCCACGTGTGAGTCTCAGGCAGCAGTGACCTGGGGACAGTGGTGTGCACTCCCATCCTGTAGGACCAGCACCGGGGTGGGGGGTGTCTTTGTCCAACTGACCCCCAATCCCCAAGGGTTCTTACCACACAGCCTGCATTTGTCCCTTCCTAATTTGGGGCCATTTCTCCTTGTTGTTCCTACACTGATGACCGAAATTAATCCCTGGCATTTCCCAACAGCTAAATCATCATAATCAAACTCTGCAGCTGCCAGATCTGCTGACTCAAACCCCCTATGTATTCATATGATATTTGCCGGGTAATTACAGAATAGAGGTAATTATATTCATGACTCCATTACTTTCATAATTCCAGAGACCCAGAAATCATTAAAAAGAAAAAAAAAATTCTCACAGGGCCCAGAGAAGAAACTCCTTCAATAACAACCCTAACCCACCCCTTACCCTGTCTGTCCTCTCATATCACTCTCTCTACAAACCCTGCCACTCAGCAGCCGCTGCTCCTGAAGGCAGAGAGGTGGGAGAAGAAACACAGACTGACACTTAATGCTCAGCTAGGACCAAAAAGGCTTCAGGTTGTCAAAACCAATGGGTGTTAGTTATAGTAATATTAGCTGTGGTACTAGTAAAGCCCTAAATGCCCATGAGTTCCCTGGGGCTTCACACAATGAAAACTCATTCTCTACTCACATCACAGTCCAGGTCTGCTGGTTCCCACCGAGCACCTGTCACGTGCTCACACGGGGCTCCAGGCTCCTTCGGGCTCACGGCTCTGCCTGCTCCAGGTCCTCACAGGCCTCTCCCCTCTGCTGACATGTGGGGAGACTTTTTAATGCTTTGGCTCAGACATGCCCCTCATGGATTCCACTCACATTCCTACTTGCAGCAGCTTGTCGCGGGGCGCCACCTAAACGCAGGGGTGCTGGTGGAAACAGCCCTCCGGGTCAGCCGATCCCAGCGACAGCTCCATGCTTGGGTGGGGAACTCACCCCCCCCCCATTGGAGGTTGGCTGACCATTTCTGCCAACAAGATCGTACTGACAGGGCATGAGTGAGCATCCAGGGTACCTATGAAATGGTGGGCGACTGCAGCTAGATGCCATAAGGCACAAAGTACAGTGGTAAGTGTCCTAAAGAGAAGATAAAGAAAATTCACACTCTCCTTCTGCTACTTCAGCATCCAAAAAAGACCCTCTCACAATCATCTCCAAATGGGAGCCCGAAGCCTGCCCTGGGCAGGGCAGTTGGTTCCTCCCGTCACCCACTCCCCATCCCGTTCCTGCACGTGGCAGGTTCGCCAGTGCGGCCCCTCAGATGCCTCCCAGCATCGGTCCTCTTCGGAGAGCTGCCTGCTCCCCGCAGGTGGCGCTGTGGCCGTGCCCCTCTGCAGCCCGTAGACATCAGCATGGTGAGCCAGGTGGCAACGGTTCTGGTCACTGGTCAAAGGGCAGCAGGACAGCCGCTGCGCCGGACAGAACTGGAGAAGAAGGCAGGTTGTGATGATGGCAGAGCTCAGGAGTCAGGATGCAGTCCGGCTCCATGGGTGGCCCCTCAATGGCTGCGCCTGGGGACACTTGTTCCGGATTGGTGGCAGCAAAGGGGGCCCAGGAGCAGAGACACTTGAGAGCGTAGCAGAGACGGGTCCTCTGGGGCCTGGAGAGCCACAGGAGGGGCCCTGCCGCGGCTTGTATTTGGAGCGGATCCCCCAGGACCAAGCCTGTAGTTGGCGGCCTCAGTGAACCTGTCTGTGAGCAACTTGGGAGGAGTGTGGGGGTGGGGAGGCGCACCAGAATGAAGGGAGCACCGGCAATGAGGCCAGACGAAGGAAGCTCACACAAGGGGTCCACTCGAAGCATCTCACTCCCATCAGAAAGGCCCGTAAGACCCGAGTCCGTGCCCGACAAACAGATGGTGAGCGCCCCGTGCGAACATGTGGCATTCCCAAAGGAATTTTTTCCTGTTTTTAAAACTCCAACCTCGTGGCTATCCTGTATTTCCCATTCTGCATTTTCCACTTCAGCAGTTTTCTTTCTGTTTGTTCCAGAAAAGAGACAGAATTAAGTTTTACTGGGCTTTTTACACTTGAAAGCCTCTACAACGAAATACAGCTCCTCCCCAGTACTGCTTTTGTGGCTGGTGAGAGCACCCCACAAGTGGGGCATCCGGGGGCGGCCTTCCTGCGTGGCCGCACCCTGCCTCAGCTCCCGAAAGCCAAGCGCGAGCACCTCCCCCAGGCAGAGCCCTCCCGTGGGAGAGCCAGAAGGCAGGGCGCAACGTCTAGGGCAAGAACAAGCATCTTCCAACTGAGATGCCAACCTCCAAGGCATGTTGCACCTGTCAAATCCTTGGGATTTCCAAAACACTGGTGGAAAACTTCGCTTGTCTAGCATCACAATTTCTGGTTCAAAATGCAGTATCTGGAAGCATATATTAGCAACCAATAAGAAAGAACAGGTCTAATTTCTTTCTCTGCTTCTTCTCTCAATTACTCTCCAAGTAGAAGGGAAGGGACCTTTTGCTCCCTCCCTTCTCTGGAGCCTCCTCTGTATACTGCCTGTCTCTGCACTTACCTTATGGCCCATCCATCCCGAACTCCAGTATCCCACAACCTCAGCCCTCTGGAGCACAGCTGAGAAAAGAAAGGTCCTAACGAGGCAGCTGAGCACACAGGTTAGAGGCATCACTATCTGTGCAGAGACATGGAAGCCTCAGCCTTCCTGTCACACCTCCGTTTCAACAGCTCCATGAGTTTGGTTCTTAGCCCGTGCTATACGAGGGCAGCTAATTGGGAAAGGAACAGGAATTACCACAGCAGACAGGTAGGAATGTTAGTAGCAATGAGGGGTGAACAGACAGAAAATCTAGAAGCAGGTGACAAAAGCTCTAAAATCACAGTCCGCTGGGTGGGCAGGTGATGCCTGAGCAAAGAGCCCGAGGCTTTGCAGGAGCTGGGGGGTCTTGGAGGAGAGATCCGACCTGAATGGATAGAAGAGAGCAATCTGGTGTGGCAAAAATACAAAAGGAGCTGGTATTTACGTTTGGAGGAATGGCAAAGGAAAGGGGTAAGGGTGGGAGAAGGCACCTTGAAGGCAACGCATGGAAGAAAGGCCACGCTGGCCCAGGCGGTCGAACCTGGAGACGATATGCTGAGGTGGTATGTGTGGAGTACGAGTGTGGGGGGCCGTGCACACGAGATGGGGTAGCGATGGAGGACGCGGGTGATGAGGACAGCTCTGGGAGCTGCAAGGCAGGGGCAGTCCCCAGGACCAAGGAGCACCCCAGGTCTGAGCAGGGATGTCAACAAGGCAAGACAGCAGCTGGCCTGGGACGTCCGCGGCTGTCAGATACATCAGCACACGACGCAGAGTGGCCGAGTCAGGAGGGACCTGGGACACCTTCGAGTTCCACTCCGCTTTTCACAAGCTGACGCTGAGACCTGGATGGGGGTGGGTGGCATGGCGGTACCGGGTCCCTGCCCTGACAGGAGGCCAGTGCAACAGCCAGGGCTAGCCCTGAGGCCTCTGCCTCCCAGCCCCTGCGCTGCCTCTTCTTCCTCCTGCCCCTACCCTGTGGAGTTTCCAGCAACCATCCTTACCCTGCGCTGGGCTCAGCAGGATCTGCCTTCACCCCGAGCTCCCCCAGCAAGCTGGCCTCACCCACGGAACCTGGACAGAAGCAGGCAGTGGGACGCCTGGCCAGCCGAGGGGTTGGGAAGCTTCGTTAATCATGCTTTCAGCGCACTTCGCAATGCAGAGATGAAAGACGTCCGAGGAGAGCAAAGTACAGCCATTACCATCTCCATCTTCCTAATTGAGGAAAATGAGGTTACTTCCAGATCCTCTGTGATGCAATGGCAAATGTGCTTTATAGGCCCACACTATGGCTTCTCCCCCTTGCAGCTCCTCAGGGCCAGACGGTGGCATGCGGTATGGAGAGCACCCAGCTCCTCGGCTCCGGGATGGGGCCCCACCACTTGGACGTGGCCCCGGCGTCCCAGCGTCTCTCCCGATGCCTCAGCCCCAAGAAGGGCAGCCTCAACAAAACATCAAAGTGGGGAGCTTTCGTGCAGCATGAAGTCCTCCTCTGCACTGAGTAATTGGAACAAAACGACCCAGGTAGTCTTGCTGTAACATCAAAGCTGCGTATAATAACCTCACAGATGAATCCAAGAGTGAATACATTCACAGCCACTGCTCAAGTTTGAAGTATGCCATGAGTTTTTTCAGCTTCGGAACTGAGCAGGGAGAAAAAGAAAAATCACCAGCCATAGCTTTCTTTGTAACCAGCTGCCTCCCCTTTCAGGCTGCAGTGAAAGGTGTGGGCTTACAGCCTTTAAGTAATAAGAAGTCAGTCTAGGAACAATGATGTGGATGGGAAGACCGAGAATCAGAGAGGGGCTCAGGGGAGAGATCCTGAGAGTAAAAGACGAAACACCGTGGTTAACGTGTATGCATACAAACGCAAACTCTGGCCCACTGGGGAGGCCACCGGTGCAGGGGAGGCTGAGTGCAGCACGGAGGGGCACTGACCAGAACATCCATGATGGTTCGACCCTCAAGATCACGGTGGAGGGGCTGGTCATCCTCTGTTGCTCCCAAGGAATGGCTCCCTTGACTTAGGACTAGAACACCAGAGGTGAGCATATATTTATAAATAACAGAGCTACCAAAGGGAGGAATCCAAAACCCATAGCAGAGCTAATACAGAAGTAGCAGAGCTAATACGGAGCTTTCCAGAAGCCAGTCATAGGCCTCCCATTCTGGGAGGGATCTCAGAGGTCACAGTCAATGTGACCCAAGGATAAGATTGTGAGGTGTACTGGGGATAGTGTCTCCAAAATAGCATCTGTGAGATAACAGAAAATACACTGGTTTCTGTGCCCCTCATTCCTGGCACAGAGCTTCTAAAACTCTTGTAATTTCCTGGGCGATAGGAGTGTCTTTGGTTCTAATGAGGTGACTCTGGGTGGGTTCCTGGATCAGGGCTGGTCACCAAGACAGACCAACCCATGACTGGAAACTTGCAATTTTCAGCCCCATTGCCCATTTTCCTAAAAAAGGAGAAGTGATAGTAATGGAGCTATGATCAATTGTGCCTGTGTAATGAAGCCTCCATAAAATTTCAAAAGTGAAGGGTTCAAAGAGCTCCTGGGTTGGTGAAGACACAGACATTTGGGGAGAGTGGTGCACATTGCCCTGTGCTTCTCTTCTATCTGGCTGTTCCTGAGTTATATCCTTTTATAATGAAATGTGGTTGAGTAAGTAAAATGTTTCTCTGAGTTCTGTGAGCCACTCTAGCAAATTAATTAAACCCAAGGAGGGAGTTGAGGGAACCTCCAATTTATAGCCCATCAGTCAGAAGCATGGGTAACAACCTGGACTAGGAACTGGCATCTGACTGAGGGCTGGGGGGCCAGTCTTATAGGACAGAGCTCTTAATCTATGGGACCTGATACTATCTCCAGCTGGACAGTGTCAGAATTAAGTTGAATTACAGGACACCCAGCTGGTGTCAGAGATTTGCTTATTGTGGGGAAAATACCCACAGCATCGGAATTATTTGGAATCGGAATGTTAACATCATTTGGAACACCACTGCAAAGAAAGCTTTAGAACATCTTCTGTCTCCGTGATGTGCCACATAACATCTGCTGCTCTCCACCCTGCCTGAACCCCGCCATTCCCAGTGCCACTCCCCCTTCCTCTGGCCTGACCACATGCCCCGGAGCTTCCGATCCTTGTTGACCTTAACCCCCTGCCCACAACCCATACCCACACATGGCCTGCTGCCAACACACACAGGGCTATCCTTTTTCATAACTATCATGCCATAGGATTACATGTCAAATTAACACATTATTTATTCAACCTGTTTCACAGTTGAGAAAACAAGGGGCCTAAGAATATGACTAGCGTCTTCAGGGAGAGAATGTATAGATGGCACGTTAACAGACATAACAACTGATGGGAGCCTCCTCGTCAACAATTAAGAGGTCTTTAGATACATCATCACCCTCACACCAGCTCTGGGAAGCAGCACTCTGGAAACTCTCATCTGACAGCTAAGAACACAAGTACTGAGTGGCCCACCGAGCTCACACCCTGCAGGGCTGAAGCCTGCTCCTAAGACTCGTATCCGTCTCCATTGGGCTTCCAGCCCAGGGGCACACCTGCCCACATTATGGGTTGAATTCTGCCCCCCAAAAAGATGATGGAGTTCTAAACCCCAGTACTTGTGAATGTGACCTTCTTTGGAACTAGGGTCTTTGCAGACGATCAAGGTAAGATGAGGTCACTGGGTGGCCCCTAATCCAAGATGACTACGTCCTTATAAAATGGGGAAATGTGGACATCGAGGCAGACAGGCACACGGGAGAATGCCATGTGCGGATGAAGTCAGACATGGGGTGAAATGCCTACAAGCCAAGGAATGCCAGAGGTTGCCAGCACCCCACCGGAAGCTAGGAGAGAGTCAAAGAACAGACCCCCCCACCACCACCCTCAGAAAGAACCAACCCTGCCAAAACCTTGATCAGAGTGGGGAGACAGTAATTCCTATTGTTTCAGTTGCCCCGTTTGTGGTACTTTGTCAGGGCCGCCCCAGACAACGAAGGCACCTCCATTATACGCACTTCAACCTTTTTGCTCTTACTGCTCATGTTGATGCCACAGGCCATCCCCTAGGCCTTCAGCCCAGGGCAGAGTCAGAAGGAAGCTGAAAGCACCAAAGGGTTCAGTCTCTCTAATTTGCCCCCCTCATACTGAAAATGGGTAAAGGGTGGGCTGGTTTCTGGAGACTCTCACATATGCCCTCTAAGTCCACCCTCCAAGTCCAGGCCCTTCCCACCCTGCCCACCCTACACACACACACACACACACACACACACACACACACACACACACACACACACACACACACACACCTCCCCAGGGACCCAGCAGAATTGAAGGGCCTGGGCCAAGTGTGGCACATTGCGCAGAAGACAGAAGGGAGCCTCTCCTGGTACCGAAGCCTCCACCTGCCACTCCACCTGCCATCAGCCCCTTTCCTCTGTCCAGAGGATCAGCAGCTTCCAGGCCCAGCCCGTCTCCTGGGCGGGCTCACACTCCTCCACCTCACACCCTGGAAGTCTGATATGGGTACCCTTGCCTGCCTCATCAAGGTGATAAACTCCTCTGGCTGCCAAGGCTGACCACACCCCCAGAGCAAGAAGTCTTTGAGTGCTTGGTGCTAGGTGACCCTACAGGGTACTGACCTCCCTGTCCTCTGTTCCTCAGAGGGCCCCTGCTCCTGCACTAGAAAACTTCACTGCTTCCCACTCCACTGTTTTACAGAAATCCAGTCACTTCTATAACCACAACAGTGCCTTCCTTGTATTCCCAAACTTAGACGATAAGTCTCCTTCTGCTCTCCTCTGTTCTGGTTCCTCATCTTCACCAAGCAACACAGACACCCTGTGATGTCTTGCCAGCTCCAAATGAGGCCCAGGACATCAGATAAAGGAACAGTCAGGTCAGGTGCGGGGCAGTTTGCACAGGCTCAGGCTTGGAGCCCACCAGTCCTCATCCCACTAACTTGGCGCCTGCATGGGGGGCTCTGGCCCCAGGGGCTGCTTCTCTTTGTCCCCAAGCTCCTCTAACAGCGCCTCCAGGGTCCTCGGGGCAGGAGGCTGGCAAGTTCAAGCCACAGGAAAAAGAAATGGCCTTGGATAACTAGTTATCACTCAGGAAACAATCATACCGGATGATTTCTATGAGAGCCCCTACCTCATCCTAATTCTGGCCAAGACATTCCATTTTAGAATTTTAGAATTTTATCTGTTTGAGAATTTTAATATTTGCTTAAATTTTGTGACTTATTGCGAATAACAGAGTCTTACTGAGGTGATTTTGTGTCACTGTTATTTTCCTATAAGGGGTGATTTTTTAAAAGCTTGTCAGTTCGGTAGGATCACATCCCATATAAACCAGGGTGACTTTCTTACATATCTGATTTTACAATGTATGTAACAGAAATTCCTGTAGAGCCCACTCCCATTCTGCAAAGTGAGTGCTGGAGTTTAATTTGTTTTCTGATCAGTCAGTTCCTGTCCCCTGCACATTGTGATGGGGGGGGGGGGCGGCCAACACTCACACACACATGAATTAAATGAATTAAATGCAGGAACAAATGACCAAAAAACCCCTCCATCAGATGAAGTATTTGGAGGTTTTTCAGCATCTCTAGGGCACTCTGAGCCTCTCCAGTTTACCTCCGAAATGCTCAGGATTTGGGAGGGATTAGAAGAAACTTGAGGATCCCTAAGAATGCAAGAAAACAATTAATGACTTGGAAAATGGGACTCCTTAAAGTATGTTAGGAATACGGCCGCAGAGTCTTAATAAGAGACAGCCGAAAAGACAGGAAGACTTTACGGAGCCTTTGAGTCTAGCATGAAATCATCCACATCTGATCTACTTTTTCATTCTTTTATTGCTAAAATAAAACAATTGCCTCTTCCCCTTGATTTCTACTCAGTTGCCCCAACCCCACCTCTGTCTACCTAGTGTTCATCAACTCTGGGAGCTTCTCGGAGATTCCGTGTTGACCGCCACAGCACTGCGGCAGTGGGAGGAGGGCCAGTGCACAGGAGCAGGACCAGGGAGCCAGGCAATAACCATCTACCCACCCACCACTCAATCCACATTCCTGCATTTCCGGCGAGCACCTCCAAAGTGCCCTGCTTTATCCGTAGTGTCTCCCACATCTTCCCCATTGCAAACCCGGTAGTCAGACTTCTGTATCACTGCTCTCTCCCCACGCCCCATCATATGCACTGTGTCTGCCCCCGCCACGTGGTTGCCTCTACCTAGACATCCTTCCCCCTCACCCAGACATACAAAGATCCCCATCTTCTACGACTCTCCATGGATCCAATCTCTTTCCGGCCCCTAAGGAGCAACCCTTCCTCTAAGGGCTTGCCTCGTATTGCCACAGACTGTTCCCAAAGCATTTAGACTTACGCAGAAATTTATATTTTCATGTAGACATACTTTATCCTCACAACTCAACTGGAAACTTCCCAGAAGTCCATGTGCTGAGCACATAGTTAAATATTCAATAAATAGTTGCTTATGTGAAGGACTGTGGTCGAGCAGTATTGATCTTGACAGTGGAGTAGGGGAGGAGGGGAGTTGAAACAGGACGCATGTGGGTGACACACAAGAACAATTTTAACACCTTACGACATGTCTACTTCTGCTTCATCATACTTATCCAGCATCGTGGTGGATGTTCCAATATTCCTGAGAAGTACCTAACACAGGTATACAGATGAGGACAGCAAAGATCATGTCTGCCTATACACTAAGTTCCTTACCAGGTCCTAGGGGCACAACAGAGGTTCAGATGTCATTCCCACCAACCCATCATGGCTCCCCTTCATCTGGTATACCTGGAGACACAGGCTTGTCTCACCTGCTCTTTCTCCTGCTTCTCGCTGAGTTGCTGGGGGGCTTCGCCCTTCACTCCCTGGGGCTTTAGGACCACCATCCGTCTCTCTTTCATGGGTTCTCTACTCTGGCTGCATGGGCCCCACCCCGAGACTGATGAAACTGGTCTAGCTGGGGCCCACACGTCAGCAGTTTTGAAAAGCCCTCCCTGTTGCAGCCAGTTAAAATCTGTGGCACTATGTACCTCCACAGTGACTGAGAAGATGAGCAGACTCTACCAAAGGTGTATCAGCTGCTGAGAGGAATGACAATGGTGTGGTGGCACCATTTAAATGAGACAGTAGGATTTTCCTAAAATTTAAGAGAAATAAGTTCTTTGCAGGAGATACTCTCACACGCGCACCCCAGTTCCTAGCCTTGCATCCCAGTGTCAGGTCAGCCCACCCTGACTTCTGGAAGAGAGCCTCAGCCCCTCAGCTCTTGACTCTCCCCACACTTTACCCCTGAAGGTTGGCTTTAGCCTTTCATCTCCCTTCCGCTCACCAGGGAAAGCCTGGAGACACTATTCTTTCCAAGATCTGGCATATTCAATCCGGAAAAACCCCACAGGAACTTTCAGCAAGTCATTCTAGGGAGGTGACCCTCCATGTTCATTTCATGGGGACCCAGAGGAAGTGTAGCACCTCATGGTTCTTGGGATAGTCTCAATCACACACATGCATGCACACGCACGCGCACACACGCCCACACACACACACACATACTCTCTTCCCAAGAACATACAATAACTCTCAGATACAGGATTTAGCACACCCTGAATCCACAGTAAGAAGGGAAACATTTTTCTAAAGACTACATCATCTATAAAGAGTTTTTTTCTGAGCACCATAAAAATCCCTGCACATTACTACACAGAATAGCTGCTGGTCTTCTCTCTCCTTCCAGACTGTGTCCAGGAGTCCACCAATGCATCAGAAATGACTGATGGAACAAAATCAGGTGCCCCTAAGGGTCACATTCACATACCCAAAGGCCCTGAGAACACTGGTTTATCAGCCCTGGCTACATGGTAGAATCACTTTGGGTGGGGGGGGGTAGCTGTGAAAAGTTGTCCATGTCTGAACCTAACCCAGATCAATTCGATGAGCCGCTCTGGAGAGAAGGCCCAGGCATGGTTGAGAATCACGGTTGCAAACACTTTGAAAGTAAAGTTTTCTTTACCTTACAACAGAAATTCTTAGGCAAGGCAGCTTCTCTCCTGGTCTCCATTAACAGAATGAGGGAATAGATGAGGTTTATTTTGGGTTCCCTCCCCTATCAAGTATTGAGCAGTCCCCTGGAGAAAGGGTCAGAAGTCGATGTATTTGTACTCCCAGATTCACAAAGAGGATCAAAGATGCAACCATGTAATGGGCTGAATTGTATCCCCCCAAAATTTATGTGTTGAAGTCTTTATCCCAAGTACCTCAGAATGTGACTCTATTTGGAGATAGGATTTTTAAAAAGGCAATTATGTTAAAATGAGATCATTAAAGTGGGCCCTAATTTAGTATGACTGGTGTCCTCATAAGAGGAAATCTGGTCACAGACACACACAAAGGGAAGACCATAGGAAGACACACAGAGGAGATGGCTGCCTACAAGCTTAAGGAGAGAGGTCTCAGACACCTTGATCTTAGGCTTCCAGCCTCCAGAATAGTGGGGAAAAAAAATGCTTTTCTTTTGTTGAAGCCACTCAGTGTGTGGTACTTTGCTATGGCAGCCCTAGCAGACGAATACGGCCCTTTCTTCAAGAAGCTAGCAGCCAGAGTCTGAGATGCCAAGATGATTCACAGTGAGTTAATGGTCCTGACTCTAGGAGGCTGTGGAGACTTTTTCCAAAGCTAAGAGCATATTGATAGCTCTTTTTCTGTCAGGAACACTTTAGTAGGAGTCTCACTGGAGGCAAACACACACACACACACACACACACACACACAACTATGTTTTAAGAGCCTGCAGGTCACTCACATCCCCGGGGGCCTGAGAACGCTAACTCTGTCCCCATAGGGCCTTCCGGTTCCCTCAGAGAGCCTGGCTGTCCCTGCACCTTGATCTGGTGGAGGACAGCGTTCCCTGCCTGGCAGAGCCGGCCCCCTCGCTCTCTGGAGTCCTTCCCATTCAGATTGTATTCTGAAGCTCCCCCTGTGGGGTGTGAAATGCATGAATGCTCTCAAAAGAGCGTCTTTATCCCAGAGCCTGAAAAGGGCATCTTCACCTGTGAATTAGCTTGATTTTTTCAGCTGCCACTGCTGGCTTCTCCAACAGAAGAACCGGCGTCTCTACAAATGGCGTCTCCAGAAGCGGGAGCAACATTCTGTAGCTAATAGCAGGCCGCTGCTTCTGCTGCTTCTGCTTTTTTTTTTTTTTTTTTTGGCCAGGAAATGTTTTCTTTTAGCAGGCAACTTGAAAAATGCCCTTCCAAAGAACTGAGTTGACAGTATAAACGTCTAAATGAACCTTTATTAGAACTATAAAAAAAGTCTACTTAACATGTAATTGGACCATTCTTCATGCTTAAACACACTGTTAAAATCATGTCAACAGCTAAGTTAGAAACCCACAGTAAGAGGCAAACATTTTATCTGCAAACTCCATTTTATAACGTGGTAAGAGGGGATCACATCCATCTCTGTGTCTTTCAAAAGATGACGGACAGAAATTTGCCCAGGTACCTCTGAGCCATTTGATTTTTTTTCCTCTCAGATTTGCTGAAATTAGCTAATGGAAAAGTCATCCGAACAGGATCCTTGCACAAACGCTTGCTGTGAGCAGGATGGAGAGGTGCACTCGAGTCCCCCACACCCCAATGTGACTCCATTTCCATTCCCTTCCTAATCCTAATGTTCATAGAACTGTTTATTATCAACCAGTTTATAGACCTCTAGTTAATATTTGCTCAGGGCTTATGTTGATTTCTCAATACATGCAATTTTCTGGTTTCATCTTTATTTTTAAGGATTAGATTGGATCGAGCTGCCTTGTAGTAATTTAGTTTTTATCTTATGCCTTACAGTTTTATGTTCTTGTAATAGCACTTGCTTTTCCTTTTTTATTTAATTAAATATATCTCATTTCACAACTACAGCATTTTTGTTTTGAGTTTATTTATTTAAGAGCTGGCAGGGTGCTGGTGTTTTGTAGAGGGAACCACGCTGGGTATTTTTAGAAATTCAGAAGTTGGGGAATGCACCAGCTGAGACGACGACGCAAGAAAAATCTGAACTTGGGACATGAATGCTTAGAGATTAAACTTGGATTGCTTTGGTTGCCTGATGGAGCGCCATAGATTAAGTCCTTAAAACAAAACAGAAACAAAAACAAACAGACAACAACAACAAAGTGTGTTTAAAAGTATGCTCAAGAAAGATGTTCCAAGACTCCATCTTTGCCCTTCTACAGAACAGCTGGCTCTGTGCACGAATTCCAGTGCAGGAATACCAGCCCTTGCTACTGCCTTACAACTGCCTCCACATCGTCCAAGAAGGCGCTGTAGACTTGTAAGCCTTTCCGGCCATCTGTGTCTCCAGTGACCAGTTCCATTCGACGGTCCCATGGACACAAAACTTCGATCCGTACAAGTCACGAAGAGGTGTACGAATACAGGTACCTCCGCTGGCGATAGACGACTGAGGCATGACTTGCTTCCAGTTCGGACAAATGGGATTCAACATACAGCTGGGGTCCACGGCCCTCCCTTCCACCCGCTGACCAGGCCGCCACCGGGCCCCTTTCAGGCTTGAAGCAAGAGCTTGAAGCAACAGCAACAGCTTCAGCAAACCTTGGGGCTAAGGCGAGTCCAGGGAGATAGCTGGGGCATAAAATGTAATCAGGGCTCAGATTTGGGGTCAGGCAAAGCTTGCACAACCCTGAGTGATGCCTCCTTAAATCTTGTGCCCCAGACCCTTTGCTGGACCCTCTCTAACCCTGTGGGCCCCTTGTGCATGTATTGCTCCCACAACCACAGCCATACTCAAGGTCCCAGGTCGGAAGCCATTGAGTGTCCTCAGGCTTCTGGTTGCACCTGCACCCGGGACCATGTGGAGCCATGCATCTAATGCCTGTCTTCCATCTTGACCCAGACGTCTCTGCTCTGTGGTCTTTCCCTGAGAAGCACCATCATTCTTTCAGGTTCCCAGTTAGAAAACCCCTGGAAGGTTCACCTCCCTTTCCAGTTCATCCCACTGGGCCAGAAAATCTTGCTGACTCTTCTTCTGTGCTCTCTCTTTCTTTCTAGAGCCACAGCTCCTGCTTTAAAGCAGATTCCCATCATCTTACGGCTAAGTTATTGTGCCAGTCTCCTAACCAGCTCAGTGCCTGCAGGCCTACCCACCTCTAGCCCATCCTCCACACACGTGGTTTTCAAAGCATAGTCCCTGGACCAGCAGCATCAACATCACCTGGAAACCTGATAAAAATGCAAATTTTCAGGCTCCATCCCAGAACTACTGAATCAAAAACTCTGGAGGTGGGATCCAGCAATTAGAGTTTGAATCTGCCTTCCTGATGCACACTAACATTTAAGAATCATGCCTCTCTAGTACACAGATTAAGCTAAACTCTATGCTACTTTCTAACTTAAAAATCCTTCAATGCCCCCCCCCCCCCGAAGATGAAAGTGAAATTTGCTAGCCTGGCTCTCCAGGTACTTTGCAATATGTCACCATCCTATGTCTCTGGTCACATCACTCACTGTCCTGTTAGCCATAACTCAAAGTCCAGCCAAGTTGCCATCCAGACTAATCCCCCAGAGAATGGACAGCATTCTCCTTAGTTACCTCCTGTTCTCCAGGAATAACATCCATGTGTCCAAGAACCATATTATTCTGTTGAAAGCATGCCCACAGCAGTGCTCAGAATCCTGGGGATAGATTAACCAGGCAGGAGCAGTGGACATTGCTGGGAGTGGAAGGGCATTACCATGTGCTGAGTGCCTACCACTGGCCAACCCTGTTGTTGATTAATTCCCCTATTAAGTCTCATTGAATACTCATCAAAAGAATCCTATGAAGGACTGATGGAAACTAGGAGGCCAGTATACACAAGTCCTAAAGTGAATACGAAGGAGTGAGCCTCCCTCTGATAGAAAGTGGAGTAGGAATAGGTATAAAAAGATGAAAAATGGGGGGGGGAAATCCATGCTAAACCCAGTCCAGAGGCCAGTGCCTTCCTCCCATGTTGTTCTGGAATCCTAGAATCCAACAGCAAGTCCCAGGCCCATCCTGTAAGTGCTTCAATACATTTTTTTTTTCTTTGCTGACTGCTGTTGAAGCAACAAAGTCAAAGGGGCCCTTGTCTTAGGCCCCTGATCCAAAGACCCAGCTGCACTGTTTCTGCTAAGTCAGGTAAGAAGAACCAGCCCCAGAAAGAACATGAGAGGCACCAGGGCTGGTGGACTGGTGAGTGAGCACAGGGTCAGATGCTGGGGGTCCAGGTTTCTCAGCAATAGGTCTGTCACTCTCTCACGTCCTGTGACTAGACTCGAGGCGCCAGGTCCTCCAGACCCCAGCGGCTGGCCTGTGCTTTGCTGAGTTTGCACATAATGAGGTCACTGAATCAGCCTCTCTCTAAGGGCCCATCTGACATAAGTTTCTGGGCACAGCATACTGCTCAAGCAAACCCCCCATGACCACGGGCACAATGAAGTGGTCACCTCAAGTTTCAGTAGCTGCAGAGAATCTGCCGTCAAACCAACCTTCACATCCCAAACCCTGCCAGGCGCCACCCCCCTTCCCAGCGTCTCTGCCAGAGCCCAGCACAAATCCTACATCGTGGGGCAATGTGGGCCGGGGGCTGCTTCGGATTTTTGCTCTTACAGTCTGAGCCTTTCAAGGGTGTTTTGCCTTTCAGATTTATCTCGGCAAGTTGCTGTTAATTGTGTTTTCAATTAGTTATATTTAAAACATCTTGCTATTTGGGCAACTGAAATTGCAGTGCATTAATAATTATTAAACAGAGGTTTCTAATCCATTATTTATTGAATAAATTTTTAATACTAATGCAGAACCCATTGTCACTGCCACCATGAGTTTGGCCATTAAGGAAAAAGCTGACGAGAGGAAACTGAAGCTCCAGGATTCTTAAGTGAAGGCCTGCGGAGCAGAGCTTTCTGGAGGAAGGACTGGTAGCTGTTTCTCTTTTATGTCTGTTTAATCAAGGCCTTGTTGCCTGGAGAGACAGAGGGAGTTCCCACATAGTAGGTACTCAGTAAATGTTTGCACAAAGAGAGAATGAATGAATGAGTAAATAAATGAATTTAAGAGGCATTAAAGTAGGAGAGACTCTTTAAGATCTCAGATCCTCCCTACTTTAACCATTAACAAACCCAGAGCATTCAGCCAGGCGTTGAAGTGTCGGTGATGGGTAAGACCGTAATCCCTTCGCTCTTAGTCTGACAGATCATCATTACACAAATTTAAATATAATTATAAAGATGTGGTGAGCCAAGGTGGCACAGAAACCCACGCAAGGAGGTGACCCTTGCTGGGGCCGTCAGAGAAGGCTTCAGCAAACACCTGATGTTAGGTCCCGGGCGCCAAGTTTTCCAGATGTAGACTCGAGGAAAGGGAGTAAGTCAAGCATATTTATGGGCCCCGGCAAAGCCAGTCAGGCACAAACGTGGGCGTGCTTAAGATCATGAGGAGTCTGCTGAGGGAATGAGGAAGCGACCCCAGAGAGGAGGACGGAGCTTTGTGAGCACACTCACAGGTTTTGTTGCCATCCTGGAGACAAACCCACAGGTGGGGGTTAAGCAAGGGACTGATGGGAAAGATTTTTATCTCAGGGCAAGCATACCGACTCCATTCTACTGTGTAGTCTAAGCAACGGGCTGAGGGGTCTCGGCTAAAACTGCAGCTATGGCGAGGAGCGAGGCCAGGAGTAAGAGTGATGTAGTAGCTACAAGTATGGAACCTGGACGCCCAACTCTAGGGAGAGGGTGAGGAAGGCAAAGAGAAGAGTCGGAAATGACTAGTGCTTTGGCCACAGTGGTTTTGAGGAAGGAGGACTAGGTTGAATGTGTGTTGAGGGAGGGAGAATGACACATAAAACAAAAAGCTTTAGAAATGTTAACCTACAGGATACCCGGGAGGAAATCCAGCCAACAATTGGACATACAGGTCTGGAGACCGGCAGGAGATACAGATTGAGCTCTAGGTGGAGACTCATTCACACAAGGGTGACTGTTTCAAGCATCTGTTCAGAATATATTCTGTCCAACACTTGGCTAGATAAACTGTCTGCTATGGGAAGTCACTTAAAAAGATCATCTATAGAATTTTTTTAAAAAGGAAATCTAGACATAGGGAGAGTGTAGCATCTCTGTCTAGGGCAAAGAAAGAGCTACAACGAGAAAATTAAGCAGTAAAATGAAAAGGGATTTTTTTAGAATCCACACCAGTCTTAGACTCAACCCAAAACTAATGGATCAATTAATGTTACAAAACACCACCTCTAAACCTTTGGGACTCCAGGGATGCAAAAGTGGCATCACGCAACCCCTCTCTGCCTCATCAAAATCCCTCAGAAGTTTTGACCCCCAGTTCCACCTCCCTGCCCACCTCTTTCCAGGACATTCTCTGACTACTGAAGACTAGGAAGTCTCTACCCCTCTGAGCACCTTTAGCCCTGCCAACTTCTGATCTTCTTTAGGCTCCGAGCACATGTGGCCTGGGGACTATTAATTTGTCCTGCTCAACCATATACTCAAACATGAAATCTGTACAGCTAGGGCTCCTGGAAGGCCACAACCCAACTGAAGATTCCAGCAAGGCCTAGCACAGGGCTGAGCACGTAACAGTTTGTTCTGGTAATTTCTGGTTCCCCCCAGGAACACTATCAGCCCTGGGGGCCTCCCCTCTCCCGCCCCTGCCCTACGTCCAGGGTGGCTCAGCTTGGCCAAGCACAGAGATGAGCTGTGAGGACCTGAGTATAATGGCCCATTGGATCCAGATCTTCACACATCTTCTGTCAAGTTCCAGCACCAATGGGACTCCAAGCCCTTGGATCATGCAACCTGGCCAGCTGGAGAGAAGACAGAGGAAGAGGGGGGAGGAGGCGAGATGGGTTCGATTGGGTAACATCCCACCTTCCCTCTCTGGAAATACTTCGGAATCCCTCAGGATAGACATTCAAAGGACATAAAACACAACCCCTATGCTGGCAAAAGTGCAAATGAACGGTATAACATCAAAAGATGGGAAGTGGCCATGCCCACCTTCACGTGAGCTATACGCTAGGCCAGCAGACTCAGAAGTGAGATATGTAGGAGCTGGCAGAGGCAGGGGCATGAAAACAGTGTCCACGCAGGATGTGGAACAGTAAAAAGTGAGCCACGCCAGGAAGCTGTCTCCGTCCTTCCAGGCAAAATCCACCATTTATCTCTCTACTTGTTTTCCTATCTGCTTCCTTGATATAAGCTCCTAGAGGCCAGGAACCTGAATTTCTCACCTTTCTACTCTCTACAATGCCTAGCAAAGGGCTTGGCACATTGTAGACACTCAATAAATTGCTGTTGAATAAACCAATAAATAAACCCTATTTGTAAGAAACTTTATTTACTATGAAATAGTTGAGGGTTTCATAAATGAGCTTCTAATCCATTACCAAGTTGGCAGGAAAATATAAAACAATACAGTGTCAAATACTACTGAACAGTATACTATGTGACTTTCTAAAAACATGCTACTAACCCAAGGCCAACAGAAAGAGTAGAGGGGAGAAGCAGGTACAAACTCAAAGGCTATTGCATGTGGTTTTTCAGTTGTGTCTCCTATTTGGGTCAGTGTCTTCCAGGAGAGATTGAAGATCCATTAATAACAGTTGGGTTTTAGGGGAAGTCTTTTTAAAGGAACATGTTGTGCCTTGTGAATATCCTGTGTCCTCAAGGAAAAGAAAATCAGGGAAAGAAAAACTGCAATCAGCCCACTCAGGAAGAATTGGGTTGGGGCCAGGAAATCAAAACAAGAATGAATTTAGCATTTGGCGTTGCTACAACTATCAGGAGATGCTTTATATAATATATGTGTATAAGAGAGGGAGGGAGAAAAGGGTGGTAGTCTTCGTTAAAATTACGCCAGCCAATGAACAGCAAGAGTGGAATATTCTTTTTTTTTTTTTTTGACTATTGGATATAGTATGATCATGGCACTGAGAGATGCAGACCACTGTCATAGTCAACATATAAATCTAATTACTTTTTAAATAACAATGACAATAGCATCAGCAATAAAACATGTAGTGATATTAAAGATTACATGATCTAATTTGGCTTATGTTGACAATCTCGAAAATATTACTGCTGTTGTCCCTTTCCACAGGTGAGAAATTGAGTTAACCAGTGGTAGATCTGGGGTTCAAATGCACATCTTCTGACTTCTGTGCTTTTTCTTCTCTGTGTGGCTTGGAGATCTTTCTGATGGCAAATTCCCGGTAGGTCTGGGAAACAGTGGTGGTTCTTATTCCTGGGCACCCAGAAATCAGAGCTACAGAGGCCCTTGTGTCTCTTCTATTCAGTTGATACCTAAATCTCATAATTAGCAGTATGACACACCCACTTCTTCCAGGCATGGATTCATGGTGGAGCTAGCCCCACTTAGAAGCCACGGAGGGGTTTAGTCTAGAATAAGGCTGCCTGATGACCTATCAGAAAGAGATTCATACTTGGAACTCAGGAATCAAGGAGGGAATCACATTTCTGAAATTATTACACCTACAAGAGGCAGCTTTAATGGCTTGTCCCTAGATTGCATATCCACCCCTCTCTTCCTAGCCTGCTGCTATACTCACTGTGATATAGAGAATGTAAACAGTTAATGCACAATCTTATTGTGAGTATATGCTGCCAAAAAAAAAAAAAAAAAGCATGAGTGAGCACTTGTTAATGCGGTCCACACCATCTTAGGAAGACAAGCCTGAAGACTGGCACACCCCTGACTCTTCCCTCCGTACGGCTAACCTTGGACCCCAGGGACTGAGTGAGAGGGAAAGCAACGATCCAGGACTCAGTGCATTGGTGATGGTTTTCCCGAAATATAGAACCAAAAGGATGTATAGAGAGCTATGGGAGAGGAGATTTATTATAGGAACTGGATCACATGGTTATGGAGGCTGAGAAGGGCCATAGTCTGCCATCTGCAAATTGGACAATCAAGAAACGTGTTAAATTCGTTGAGTCCAAAGGCTAGAAGAATCAGGAGCTCTGATGTCTGATGGCAGGAGGAAATGGACGTCTCAGCTCAAGAGAGAGAATCAGCCCTTTCTTCACTTTTTTGTTCCATTGAGGCCCCCAACAGATTGGATGATGCCCCACCCCACTGGATCATCCTTACCTGTCTAATGAATCAAATGATAATCTCTTCCAGAAACACTCTCTCACACACATCCCCAGAAATAATGTTTTGCCACCTATCGGGGCATCCCTGAGGCCAGTCAAGCAGACACATAAATTTAATCCTCACACTCAGGATTCCCTCCAGCCTCAGAACAAAGCTGCAGCCAGGCTCCATCACCTGTGTCTGCTTCCTGAAACAGGGAAGCACATCTGCCTGTTGGTGCTGATTGCATTGCATTCCACTTCTAATTGTGCCCATCCTGCCCTGATTCAGACAATAAAAGTATGTCTTCAGTGAAACCCCTCTCTTTTTTCCCTTGACCATACTAAACCTCCTCATTTCTCCTTCCCTCCTCTGCAGTTAGTAACCTAAGTCTGCTTGGAGCTAAATGACCCAGTTAATCCAGCCTGGCTGAGAACATGGCTGACTATAAAGGCACTGTCCTGTACACACTGAGGAGTAAGTCCGGCAGCATCGGGGCTATTACACATTGCATCATTTTCCATTCTGTTCCAAGTTCAAGTTTCTAGGTCGAGAATTCAAGAGGCTAGTGGGCTCTGGATCCCCCAAGGGGAACCAAGATCACCTAAGTATGACCTCACCTGTCACACGGTTCATCTCCTCCCCAGGCCTAACCTGGTTTTTACATCCTGAGTTCATCAGAGGACTTCCTTTTAATTTATCCTAAATCTTTATTTCAAAAACAGTCCCTCAAGGAGAGCTTCCAAATTGCAAACCAGGTTGACATCCAGAGGCTTTTTGGCAGCTTATCCCCAGCCTTCTCCCATCTTAGCCATAAGCAGACTGTTTTCCTCACTGGCCAATTTAGAGAATGTAATGACCCTACCACTTTCTCTCTTTCCTTTTCACCTGGCTGTCCTGCAGCTCTGCGCTTGGGCAAAAGCAGAAAAGGAGAGACGGGCGGCGGGGCGGGCATAGTCATGTTGGTGACTTGAATTCCCTCTAGAAAAATGTTCTAATCGACTGGAAAACATAAGAATCTTCTTCTCCATTGACCCATACCCATACATAAACTGCTGCGTGGACACTGGGGCCACATCTCAGGTACTTCTGTTTACCAGCCCACAATATACCCAAATTATAGGACTGTTGCTTACAGAAAGAACGTCGAAGAAGGGAGTGTGCAGAAAAGCTGGTCCTATCAAATCACAGAAAAGCCCTCGCCACCTCAATCAGCATTTGCTCTAAACCTAGCTAACTTCTCAGTCCCGTCAGACCCCAATCCACATATCTGTGCTGTCTTGATACCTTCCTGTTCTCGCTCTAGCACCTTGGGAATGTCACTTTCTATCGAGATCACCCCATTCCAACAAAGACAACATTTCTAAAATCGGTTTATATGTAAATTAATTGGGATTTTAGTCAGAAAAAACAAGTATATGTGTATGCACACAAACTGATCTCCGCTGGGAGATTCTGATGGCAATTACTACCCAATTATACTCAGGATCAGCACTGACAACCCCTCAACCCAGCCACTTGACACCCTGTTCCCCAATGCCACCCTGAACACAACTCAGAGCAGCGAAAGTGAAAACAGACACCTCACTTCTTAGCTCTTTTTCCATGTCTGACTGTGCATGAGAAATGGCTTTCAGAAGAAGCGTGCAATGCGGGGCGGCGGGGGGGGGGGGGGGGGCGGGGCGGGGAGTATCACCAGCCCCGTGCCCTATGTGCTCTAAATCCAGGGCCAAGCAAGGGTGGAGAAGGGGTACTTTTGGAACAGAGTAAATGTAAAAGACAGAAGGCTGCCCCTCCCAGGGATAAAACATGTGGTTTCTCTGGCTCATGTCTTCTCCTTCTTCCCTCATGCATGGTGCCTACAACCTGGTTAACTGATCAAACGTTCAAATGCTATTTGGTGGGACATTCACACCCCCTGATTTTCTGGGCAAGAAATGGCTTCCTGATATTTCTTGCAAACATATTTTTTTACACTACATTTTCCATCCACTTGGCACAAAAACAGGTTCAGTTAAACAAGAACAAATACAGGGGAAAACTGTCCCTTTGGGTCTATCTCTAAGATTCAGCACCCTCTAACCCAGTGACAGTCTTTGTCTTTGTCTTATCTTGGATTCTCACAAACTGCCAAATCTTTAGCATTGGATGTCAGTGAGCAAAGGAAAACCAGCCTTCAGTAACTCCAGTTTTCTACCCAGGATATGGATATTTACTACTGAGAATCCTTCAATATGCTTTTGCAACCGCCAAGGAGCCAAAGGAAGCCCTTGGTTTTCATCAAGGATTCAGGCCACCCTTCCCAAGCTAAGCTGCAGCAACCACCATATTCCCAGGCTCTCTCACTTGTACATTCAGCCAGCCCCAGCAGGCAACCACTCATCCCCTTCCAGACAATCTGGAGCCATTTCAATCTGTTGGCCTGTGGGGATGGGCATATGTAAGCAATACCTTGTGAATGCTTCCTATGCTTCCTAGAGAAGGCAAGACCAATGTTAGTATGAGAAGGAGCCACCTAGTGTATCTTTAGATGAGATCACCCCCCCCCCTCTCCTAAGGAAGTTTGACCTGGCAAGGCAGGTTGGATTTTTCCCCAAATTTTTAAAGATGTGGCAACTGAGGTTCAAAAATTAAGTCATTTTAAAGTTTTAAAAAATACTAGGCATTCAACAAATACCTAGTTGGTTAATAAATGAAAATAAGACAATCAGACAGATACACACCAGACTTCACCCTCTTCTTTGCTTCTCCTCTTAAGGGTCCCAACCTTTACGTGAAAGATATGGTTACTATGAAATCCTGGTGACTCTGATCCCAAGAGAAGTCCTACTTGTTTCTGAAAACTGTCTGAAGTGTGTTTTGTTTTCTTGTTGTTGTTGTTGTTGTTGTTATGTTCAGTGAGCCAACATATAGTACATCATTAGTTTCTGATGTAGTGCTCAATGATTCATTAGTTGAGTATAACACCCAGTGTTTAGACTATATCCCAGAGAGGGCTTCCCCATTCTCAACTCTACTATTAAAAGTCTTGCACAGACCCTCCTTAAAATTAGGATCCCAAGTTCCTGGTGGAGCTGAGTCCTATCATGTTTACTTTCCTCCAGCTTAAGCACCCAGCCAGCTGCAGAAGCACATTTGCTGCATGTTTCCCACACCTACTAGAACTGGGAAGCCCCGCCGATCACACGCAGAGGGGAGAATCAGAGGCAGTGTTTCATAGGTGCTGTGTTAAATTGGAACTTAAGTATGGCTCCCTAAGTTGCTGAAATTATTATTCCATTGGGCACTGATTCCAACTGAAACCCAGCCCCACGAAGGCCCTCCACTGGGGTGCAAAGGAGTGACATAAAAGATGGGAAACCAGGTTCTGATGTTCAGAACCTGAGTGGCATTTTGTATGTCTTAGCAAGACAGCTGGAAGGTCACCTTGGATGCCACAGAATGTTCTAACATTTTTCAAGGAATACTTCCATGATGTTACTGGATCCTCATAACCACCCTGTGAGGAGCAATTGCTCAGGATCAGTACCCTCACTGTGTACCTGGCAATTCTGCAACATTCTGCACTCACCCACAATCAGACAAGAGTCACTGACAGAGGTGGACCCAACTCCTGGGGGTGCCTCCCTCTCTTCTTGCTGGTGATTGCTGTCACTCACTGTTGCTGGTTCCTGCAGCCCAGTACACTCCTTGGGGCCCTCTCTACACTGAGAGATCAGGAAGGCACCTATTTGCCTCTGCCTCTCGCCCCACCGGTCCCTTTTCACCATCCTTTTCCCTGACATGGTGTGGCCCTCCCAGGAACGAGGCCAGGTCTGCAAGCATCAGCCCCTTCCCTGCAGCCTGTCACTTGAGCTGTCCGGGGAGAGTGCCACATCATGCATTTACAGATTAATTTGGTGAGAACTCATTAAGTATATTCTTTCCTTTCTTAAAAGTCTTCTTATGTGTACTTCAGAAGATTTTTTTTCCCATTTATATTTTATACCTAGGTATCTTGTGAGGTCCTGTTGGTATTACAAATGGTACTTTACGTTCTTTTGTCTTCAAGTTTTTACGCCTGATAGGAAGAACACTACATTTTTATGTCATCTTACATCCTAACTGCACTCTTATTGGTTCTCATAGGGTTTTATTTTTATTTTGATGGTTTTTATAAGAAGACAGTAGAGTTCTGTATCTCTCCTTTCTATCAACGTGTGTGTGTGTGTGTGTCTTTGGTACTTCACTGACCAGGACCTCCATAAATCTGTGATTTTAGTGATTTAAGATCTTGGAAAGATCTTTTGCTTATTGTTTTCCTATTCTATATTTGATTAATTTCAGCTCGAATCTTTATTATTTCCTTCTTTCTGATTGCTTTAGATTTAGGGTGCTCTTTTTTTCCCAGTATTTTAAGAGGAAAGATCAAGTTAATAGTTTGAGATCTCTCTTCTTTCATTTTATTAATACAAGCATTCAGAACTATAAATTTCCCTCTAAACACCACTTAAGGTTTTAGTATGTGTATCTTCGTTTTCATTCATCTCGAAGTATTTTCTAATTTCCCTTCGATTTCTCCTTTAACCCATTGGCCATGTAGGGGTGGGTTGTTGAATTTCCATTATGTTATTGAATTTTCTTTTTTGTTGTTATTGATTTGGAATTTCATTCTTTTGTAGGATTCTTTTTTTTTTAAAGATTTTATTTATTTATTTGAGAGAACGAATGAGAGAGAAAGAGCATGAGACAGGGGAGGGTCAGAGGGAGAAGCAGACTCCCTGCTGAGCAGGGAGCCCGACATGGGATTCGATCCTGGGACTCCAGGATCATGACCTGAGCCGAAGGCAGTCGCTTAACCAACTGAGCCACCCAGGCGCCCCTTTTGTAGGATTCTAACTCTTTGACGTTTATCAAAGCTTTTTTCATGGACTACCATACAGGCTAGCCTGGAGAGTGTGCCAGGTACACCTGATTAGAATGTACACTTGGCTCTTTGTTTTTTCTTTAGACGCCTGTCAGGCCTTCTGGTTTATAGTAATGTTCAAGTCTCCTATTTCCTTGTTAGTCCTTTGCCTAGTTGTTCTACCCATTATTGAAAGTAGAGAATCAAAGTCTCCAGCTATTTCTTTTGCAGTGTGTGTTTCTCCCTGCAGGTCTAATAGTATTTGTGGGCTCTGTTGTTAGGCGTATATACGGTACTTGTTATAGCATTGTGATAGACTGATATTTGTATGACTATAAAATGTCTCTTTTAACATTTTGTTTTTGCCTTTTGTTTACTTTATCTGATACTAGTAATAACCACTCCCAATTTCTTATGGTTGATGTTTGCATGATAGGTCTTTTTTTCCATCCTTACTTTCATCCCACTTGTGTCTTTGAATTTAAAATGGATCTCTTAGAGACAGCGTTCGGTTGGATCATGACTTTTTTGTAACCTTGTCTGACAATCTCTGCCTTTTGATTGGATTTTAATACATCTATATTTAATGCTACTATTGTTATATAGTTGACCCTTGAACAACACAGATTTGAACTGTGCAGATCCACTTGTATGTGGCGTTTTTGATAAATATAGGACAGCACTATAAAGTATTTTCTTTATGATTTTTTTTTGATGTAGTGTTCCATGATTCATTGTTTGTGTATAACACCCAGTGCTCCATTCAATACGTGCCCTCCTTAATACCCATCACCAGGCTAACACATCCCCCCACCCCCCTCCCCTCTAGAACCCTCAGTTTGTTTCTCAGAATCCATAGGCTCTCATGGTTTGTCTCCCCGTCTGATTTCCCCCCCTTCATTTTTCCCTTCCTACTATCTTCTTATTTCCTTTTTCTTAATAACATTTTCTTTTCTCTAGCTTGGTTTATTATAAGAATATAATAAATAATACATATACAAAGCATGTGCTAATCAAGTGTTTATATTATCCACGAGGTTTCTAATCCAAAGTAGGCTATTAGTAGTTAAGTTTTGGGGGAGTCAAAAGTTATCCATGGATTTTTACTGCAAGGGGGCTGATGCTCCTAACCTCTGCATTATTCACGGTTCAACTGTAGTTGAATTTGTGGCTGCCATTTTGCTTTTCGTTTTCTGTATGTCATCTCTTTTTCATTCCTCTATTTCTCCTTTACTGTTTTCTTTTGCACCAAGTATTTTCCAAAGCAACATTTTAATTCTTTTAAATGATATTTCAACATTTTTGAAGTTATTTTCTTAGTGGTTGACGCAGGGCTTACCATCTACATACTAATTTATTAAAATCTATTTCAGATTTATACCAGCGAGGCATGGAATGTTACTCCTTTGTAACCCTATACCTTCTTCCCCCTTGTTGTGCTATTATTAGTATGCACATTACATCTAGATATGCCACAAACCCCAAATACATTGTTATCATTTTTACTTTATACAATTTTATGTTTTTAAAACAGGGAACAAAAGAAAACAAGTATTTAATTGCAGAGTTTTTTAAATTAACCTTCTCATTTGCCATTTCCAGTTCTTTGTTCCTGTGAGTTGAAGTTACCAACTAGTGTCATTTCCTTACTGTAGTCCAGCTTTTCTCCCACCCAGTCTCCTGGCACTTATACTGTCAAGTATATTACATTTCTCTCTGCTAAAGATCCAACAATACAATTATAATCATACTGTTTACTACAGCTACTTTCTAAATCAGTTAAGAATAGAAAGAATACACCTTTATACTTTCTTTCAAAATGACATAATGATCTTTACTCTTTGTGTTTCTCATGGAGGTTCAAATTACTGTCTGAAGTCATTTGTTTTTATCCTGGAGAACTTCCTTTAGTATTTCTTGTAGGTCTGCTAGCAACAAATTCTCTCAGATTGTGTTTATATAGGTTATAAAAGTTTTTATTTACCTTCATCTTCAAAAGATTGTTGTGCTAGATATAAGATTCTTGGTTGGCAGGTTTGGTTTTTGTTGTTGCTGCTACTGTTGGTTCCAGAACCTTAAAGATGTCGTCTCACTGCCTTCTGGCCTATATTGTTTTTGATGAAAAGTTAGCCGGTAATAAGGTCCCCTGGTATGTGGTAAGTCATTTTCTCTTGCTGCTTCCAAGATTTTCTTTATCTTTCAGCATTTTTACAATGCTGCGTCTGATTGTTGATCTGTGTTTATAGTATTTGGGCTCTGTTGTTTAGATTAATGGTTTTCATCAAATTTCAGTTTTCAGCCATGACTTCTTCAAACATTTTTTCTGCTCCTTTTCCTCCTCTCCTTCTGATATCTCATTACACATATTTGTCCCATATTTTCCTGAGGCTGTTCATTTTTCTTTTTTTTTCTCTCAGCTTAGATTGAATAATCTTTATCAATCTATCTTTAAGTTTACTGATTCTTTCTTCAGCCAGCTCAAATCTACTGTTAAGCTCCTCTAGTAAAATCTTAATTTTAGTTATTGTGCTTTTCACCTTCATAATTTCCATTTGGTTCCTTTTTTATCATTTCTATCTCTTTATTGTTATTGCCTGTTTCATGAGACATTGTTGTTATATGCTCCCTCCTTCCTTTACTTCTTTAAGCATAGTTTCCTATAGTTCTCTGAACATACTTATATGTTGCTTTGAGGTCTTTGTCTGCAAAGTCTGACATCTGGGCCAATCACAGACAGTTTCTACAGCATTCTTTTTTCCCATATGGGTCATCTTCTACTTCTTTATGTACATGCCTCATAATAACTTATTGAAAACTGGACATTTTAGGTAATACATTGTAGCAACTCTATTTACTGACCTCCTCCTCTGGGCCTCATTGTTGTTGCTTGTCTATTTATTTGTTTGGAAAGTTGGATGGATTATTTTAGTGGTCTATTTCTCCCTAAGAATACCCCCTCTGCTGTTACGGCTCAAAAGGCACAGCCAAGACCCTGCACATTGTCACTCTGGGATGGCAGCGATTTTACTAGTGCTCTCTTTGTTTCCTTCCCTGATCTCTCTCTGTTGTCTGCCTCCATCAGTATCATACCTAGCTATTAGTCTCCACTAATTGCTAGCTAATTATTATTTTTGACAATCCCCTGAGGCACAAATTGCTCCAGTCTGTTGCAATTAAATTTGGATCTTTTTGCAGGGGTAATCTTTGAGACCAGTCTTGGAGATTTGTGTCAGCCCCAGGAGGGTTCTTATTAGCTGACTCTTTCATAGTTCTCTCTAATAAATTTCCAAATGATCTAAGGTTTACCTTACTGCTCTAATGGAGCTACCAGTCTTCCCTTAATTGCATATTACTAAAATCTCCATTGTCTCCAAGAGAATTCCTAGGCTGGAATTTCCTCACACTATGGTACAAATAAAGTCAGTGCACTTGGGAAGAGCTTCAGAGCTCTTTGTTCTTATGGCCTACTTCTCCTCCTGAGCAACAAATCTGCACCACTGCTCCACAGCTGGCAGTAGGGATGGTGGCCTACTTTGCTGAGGCACAATTCTACTCCTTGAGCTTCATTAGGGCTACCTTGGGATGGGGCAACAACCTCCAGTCTTTGTGGCTTGCCTCTCCTGGCATGGAGCCTTTGCCCTACAATCAAGTTAGGCTGAGGTGATTGGGAGCCCTCTTCCTGGGCTTCTATGCCCAGGGTAGTTTTTTGTTTTGTTTTGTTTTGTTTTACAAGGGAGAATGGGGAGAGGAAGAGAGTCCCATATCTCTCAGTCACTCTCGCCTGGAACCTCTGAAACACAGACATGGGAGTGGGGGGTAGGATAAGAAGTGCTAATGGTCTGCCCCTCTCTGGGAGACACCATAGCTCCCAACTGAGTAAAGATGGAGCCTTGTGCTCTTGACTGCATTTTCCGAGAGTGGATGTTCAGCACTATAAGCTGGGAGGGTGGGAAAGGAGGAGAAAATCGGGCAAATGCCCCAGACTTCCTCTGCTCTTACCAAGACTCAGTAAAACTTCAATAAATATTTCTTCATCTGCTGTATTCCCTGAAGACAATTTCTAGAGACTTTGAATGTTTTTGTAAATATCTGTAATTTGCACCAGTTACATTTTAAGGCTAACAAGAGGGTCCATGCTCCTCACACCACCGTTCCAGAAATCACCTCTCCACAAGTCTTTCTTGGGTTCCTACAAGTGTGATTGCAACCTGCACTTTCAGCTCTAGGTGGCAACTTGGACCTTGGACCATTGAGAAGAAAGACAAGAAGAGGGAGAGGTAAAAATTAAAGGTGTGGGGGAAGAAGGGAAGGGAGGAAGAGAGAAGAGAAAGAAAAAAGGTGGGACAGGTCTGTCTAACCATAACTTTGATCATATGGCAAGAACAACAAAAATAAATCTGATTTCAGCCAGGGGCAATACTGGACACAATTTTGAGGTATACAAACCTGGTCTCTGGCAGCTCTGCCTTCCATCTGTGAACTCCTCATCCCTGGTAGACTCCCTATAGGGAACTCTGAGTCTTTTCTCTCCCTCCTATGGTCCTATTACATCTCTGTGTTCAATTTCCAAAGGAAGTTGCCCACCCTTATCTCACATTAAAGAAGGTGTCACTGGCTGGAAACTGTTTAATATGAGATCATGCTAGTGGAATTTGCCTTTTAACTGGGAAAACCCTATTAATCCCGAAGGTATAATCCTCTAAATAAGGAACCTAAGGATTCATCACTGAATCAGCCCAAAAAATATTAGTCCAAAGAGAAGGGGACCTTCTTTAACATTAACTAAGACTTTTTTTTTTTTTACTGGATCTTGAGGCCTCTAGAGCCAGATATTGTGGCTGAAGAATTTCTAACATGTCCATAAATCCGAGGAAGCATACTTTCTCAGTAAGCACAGCTGCTCTCCATTTGGTTAATGATAGCCCATTTCAAATTTGGTGTATGCAAACAAAAGAGCCAGCAGGCCCATCTCGATATAGCTTTCCCACAAAAGCCTCTGTGCCTCAGGCTGCCACATGGTCTCTGGTAGAGACAGAAGTGTTTGCGTTGCATCTGATGCAATGAGACTGGACTGTGTCAGTGAGCACCAGGTGTAGGGATCAGGTTATACTTTTGATCTGGCAGCATTTAGTAGCAGACAACCCAGTGAAAGGTTCTCAGAAAGATACCAAGGGCCATGCCAATAGCAATGCCAGAACAGAAGCAAAAGGGAAGAAATAAGTACAGGAGAAACACACAAAGCTCTCAAAGCTTAGGCAAATTTGGCTCAATCCTTGTCTTTCTAGGTGATTTTCTTAGGTTTCTCTGTGCAATCTCAAGGGTCAACCCAGTTTTAGTCAATCTAATGTTGGCCTATGATCCCATACTTGGGAGGAAGTTTTATTCTCTAAAGGTCCATCAAGTCACTACATTTTAGAAGCTTTCCTTGAGTTTTGGGTTTGTTTGTTTGTTTTTTCTGCGGGGAGGGAGCTAGGCTTCTCTGTCTTCTTGTCTCCCATTCTACTCCATTTCACTCAAAATGGGTGGAAAACAACCAACATTCCCCAAAATATCCATCCTGGAATAGAGGGTTCCATCCCCGTCCATCTGCTTAAATATAACCAGCAGACTGGAATCTGGAACTCTGAACCCCTCGTAGGAACAAAGGCCAACCATCTCCCCTATCTGGGCTGAAGTGTTTCACTAAAACCTATGGAGGATGATAAGTGGGAAGTAGTCTCAGGAGACCACGATTCTGAGATGACTCCTTCCATCTGTCCCACAAAGTGAGCTCCATAAGCATAGAATTTCTTTCTGTCTTATGTGCTGCTGTCTCTGTAAACCCCAGCACAGTCCTGGCACACAGTCAGCGTTCAAATACTGACTGAATAAACAAGGTTGTTATTTTCCAAAGATGGACGGTTCCCGGGTTGCCACATTTCACAAAAGACAATACACACTCATCTTCAATAAAGTCGGCTGCTTTGGAGTACCTGGAACTGGCTCAATTCCTTGGCAAATCACCTCCTCAAATCTAACCATTCTCTTCTGGTGCTTTACAGCTACTCATCCTAATCATTTCTGTACACTCTCCAAATATGCTTAGGTCAATGAGAGCTGCACTGTCACAATCACTTTTAATGTCTGCCTCACAATCACTAGCACCACATAACTACTGCCAACATAAAGACTACTTTTGATTTATAGGAAAGGATATGAGAGGCTATTGTGTCAATTATAGGAGACTAAATGAAACGCCCACTGCAAACTGAAGTTGACTTTCATATAAACTCACCTCTGCTCAGCAGTCTGAGAGTCCACGTTGTGTGTACATGGATACATATGATGAGAGAAAGACAGAGAGGGAGCAAGGGGGAAAGAAGGAGAGAAGAGAGAAAAGGGGAAAGAAGCAAGAACAGGAAATGCAATAAGAACTTTCTCATCTCCTGCATCACTTCCTTTGACATCATCACCTTTCAGCCTTTCACCTGTATAGAATTCTGTTTCATTAGCATCAGATAGTGAAGACTGTGTGTTCAGTAATAGCATCTTCCAGACAAGAGAACAAAACAGAAGTGAAATATCACTTCTCCCATAAGAACAGGAGTCTTTCAGGCACCAATTCAGCACAGATACCACTGCCACATGCACCCTAATAGCTAAGGACCTGAGGCCTTCGGTCCAGGTTTAGTTGCTGGGTCCTATGAAGAAATGGCTGAATCTGTTAATAAAATATCACAAATCAAGAGATTATTATATAAAATTAGGCAGAGTAGGTAGGATCAGTTTGTATACCTAATATTCTCACAGGGAAATTTAATTAAATAGAATAGGAACCATGGTGCTATTGTTGACTATTGTTAATTGTAAAAAAAAAAAAAAAAAAGACTACCATAGAAACAGATAAATACCTGGTTACCCTCCTGGAGTAAAACAAAACAAAATGAAACTTTGGATAGTGCCACATCACTCACACTCTAAGTCCCAAAGTCTACAGTCTGGCATCCAAGGCCACCCAGAACAACCTCTAACCTGCCTTCCCAGTCTCATCTCTCAGTTCTTGTATATAATGCTTCTGCCACTTTGAAGTACTTGCTATTCCCTAACAATCAACCCCCCATGATCACCTACCACTTTGGTTCACACCACATCTTTCAACTGGAGACCCACTTCCTCTCCATTTGTCCATGACCAAGTTTTACCCATGCCTCAAAGCCCATCTCAAATGCCACCTCCTTTCTGAAAGTACCACTTGCAACTCCCAAAATGCCAATCACTCCCTCCACCTCTAAACACCATATCCAGAGAGTCCCTCACCAAACTATCACATGAGTAAAATAATACTAGTAGCAGAAATAGTAGCTTACAATAAAACCAGCTAATAAATATTAAATCCCTACTATTTGCCAGGTACAACCATATGTACTTAATATTCACTGACTCACTTATTTAATGATCTTCATATATGTTTTATTTCCCCTAATCCTGATGGCAGGCTCCAGTCTAAATGATCCTACTTTGCTATAATCCTCAGCATTATGCCTAGACAGAGTAAACGATCAGTAAATGCTTACTGAATATAAATGACTTAATATACCAATGCATGAATGTATGAATGAATGAATGAGTGAATGAATAAAACAAAATTCTGCCCTGTTTATAGGTAGAATTTTCATAGACCAATGGGCTGGGCTCCTGGATTTGTATTCATATTATTTGAGTCCTTTTCCACTCTGGACCAAATTTCATAGCCTCATATAGCAAACCACAAAATGCCTGCAGCTACAATGTATGAATGGGGAGCCTTTTGCACAGGATCAAGCAGAAGATTCTGATCATCCAGCTCTCTAAATCACACTCAACTCCAGCAAACTAGAAAACAGGATAGCAAGCTTCGACCTTCCCATTCCTGGCCCACTCTCCCCAGCTCTGGCACCCAAAACTTCTATGCTTCTCTGTGTCACAGTAAGTGATAAATGAATTCAAATTTACACCAGTTTATCTGAATATGCATCCCCTTCCAAGGGTGCTTACAAGGCTTAGAGCTCATTGCTTAACTCAAAGGAACTGCAGGGTTGTTTCCAATGTTAGTGGAAAGAGGAGAAAACATAATCAGAATTTATCGCATGTCTAGTCTCTGTCCAATATCTACATATATTATCTCATCTAATTTGCATAATAATCTTATTAAATAATTATTAGGATAGTAATAGTACTATATGCCAGGTATACTTCTAACAATTTTATGCATATTATCTGTGTTCCCATCAACACTATGAAAAACGTACCATTTTTATCCCCATTTAAGAGATACAAAAACAACAATACAAATTTAAGTAACTTGCCCAAGCTAGCAAAGAGTTGAGCCAGTATTCAAATCCAGTCCTTAGAAGTACACTCCACGGGCGCCTGGGTGGCTCAGTTGATTAAGCGACTGCCTTTGGCTCAGGTCATGATCCTGGAGTCCCATGATCGAGTCCCACATCGGGCTCCCTGCTCGGCGGGGAGTCTGCTTCTCCCTCTGACCCTCTTCCCTCTCGTGCTCTCTATCTCTCATTCTCTCCCTCTCAAATAAATAAATAAATAAATCTTAAAAAAAAAAAAAGAAGTACACTCCACATCTTCTAAGGGTAGTAGTTTCTCAAATCTACACATAAAGAAACTGCTTCTCAGAGATAGTACCAGACCCAAAGTCATACCCTTAGTAAATATAAAAGTTGGAATTCAAGTTTTGATATTTTGATTCCAAAGTGCATGCCTTTTACTGAACCTTTCAGTTTAGGTGATCTATTAGGGAAACAAAGGTATCCTTTATGGAGTTTCTCAACTTGAAATTCATGTGCTTTTAAATAAGGCTATCCCTGAGAATGAAAGTGATCCTACTGAGTCCTTCTAAACTCCCTCAGGCTGAGTTTTGCTCCAACTACTCCCCGAGCTAATCTCTTCTGTCCATGGTGCTGAATTTAAAGATCAGCATGGCTACCATAAGGAAGAAGAAAATAAAAGGCGATCTGAATCTACATTGTAAAGGATCCTGAATACTTCTCTGAGCCTGGCCATTGAGAGTCAGTACAGACTTTTCCAAACCCTCTGCCTCAACCCACAAATCTCTCCTTTCTTCCAAAATCTTCAGGTTGAACAGGGTAAAATAAGTGAGGCTTCCAATTAACAAGAATTACTCAAGCCAATATCTTTTCAATTCCATAATTCCAAAGATTTCATTATCTGAGAATCAATGAAAAGTCAGCATGAGAAAGTCTATTTCATAAACATCAACCCAGATCTATACAGAGTTCAAATAAAAAGGAATCAGAGATTAAAACTCTCAAGTGGGTCTGAAGCCACGTCACTGGGCTAATGGAGGGTGCAGAGGCTGGTGCTGAGAACAAAGGCTAGAGACAGAGAATGTCTTTATATCTGGTAGAGAATTGATTCTAAAGCCATAAAAATGTTAGTTAAGGAAACACTGACATGAACTAGGGCGGGGGGAGGGGGAGAAGTTGGAAAATAGCAAATGCAATTTCAGTCTTATGAGAAATGGAATTAAAGTTAAGAGAAGGAAGGCAATCTATTGTTGTCCAGAAACTGGCAAACAGCACAGCCACTGCATCATTATAGTGGCAACGACCTGCTGTGTTCATTTGTCTCTGAGCTGTCTGATATAGGAGCTGGGTGATTTATCTACTTTCCACAGCTTCAGCTGGGCCAGGCCAAGAGGATAACTTGGAGAAAGGGGTGGGGGTGAGGGTGGTGACACTCAAGTACCAAGCCAATGAACTCCGTATGTCTTGTGTTAGGGAGCACACTCATATATCAACCAATATCACACATTTATTTCACACCTACTATAAACAAATCTCTGTGTAGAAAGATGCTGGTCATGCAAAGCTTGAAAAGGGCATTGGCTTGGGAAAGGTTACAATATAGTGGCAAAGATTAAACATGCAGAAAACAAATTAATAATGTATGCTGGATCATGGCTAGAGACAAGAGCAAACAGAATACACAGGAGAACTGTTGACTTTCATATCATGGAAGGCTTCTGAGAGGAGGAAGCACTTGGATCAAACTTAAAGAGCAGGTAGGATTTGCATAGGCGGAAAAAAAATGAGGGTGAGCATTTGAGGACAAAGCAGTTAGCAAAGCTTCAGAGGCAGGAATGGATCAATTATATTTTGGGAAGGGTAACACTGTCCATCCAAGGCCAAATTCATGACCCAAACCTAGATACAATGTATACAGTCCCCAAGCCCTCCATATCAAGGGAAGGAGTAGAGGCAGCAATGAATACTTAAGGCTCTGTACATCAGTACTGAGCTGAACAACTTTGTCAAAAATTGAATGACTTCCAGTACCAAAATTAAATTTTTAGACTTCTGGCCACAGTAGGATATGCTGCTAACGTACACAGACACATCCAGACCAAACATTCTTTCACCCTATGACTCTCCCAAAAAGTTATCCATGAAGTTAACTAGGACAACACATCTTTAAACTATTGTGTTCTAATCCTGGTAAATAAGAAAATTTGGTGGTGGTTAATCCTGGCAGGAAGAAGAATCCATAAGGATCCTTAGAAGTCAGACAAATAACATTTTGTTTACCTGTCTTGAATTCACTGCCAAGTTGTTACTCCAGCTAGGCACATCACATTCTCACTACAAGTTAGGCTACCTCATAGAGCAGCCACCACAGCACAATTTACAGAGTCAGAAATGGATTAGAGGGAGAAAGGAAAGCTGAGGAACCCTCACAGCATGAGGGAGAAAACATCTTATTTCTAATTCTAGACATATTTCTAAAACATATCTAATTTTTAATTCTAACTCCTGGAAGGAAGAACTAAAGGGAAGAAAGTCAGGATAAAAATTAAGACGCCACATCTCAGAGGCTGTGGTTTTAAAATAATAGTCTTGCTTGCATCACAACAAAAGGACCTTGGGTCTGTGGAAGGGAGGCAGGAGCAAACATGGGAGTTTGGTGTTGCAAACAATCTGCAACAGAAGACCCATCCTGAGGAAAGACTCAAGAGTAGTACATCTTCAGGCAGATAAAACTGAAATAAATGAAAGCAAATAAAAAGGTAGCTAGCAAATTGGCAGTATTTGGCTTGTGCAAATTCTAGTGAAAAAAATACAAACTTCATTCAGAGAGTAGAGTTCATCTGGACATAGACCTTGCCACACCACTGAGAACATGTTCTGGAACATGCTCTGCGGCTCCCAATTGTAAATTGCTTGAGTATTCACATGTAGGAAGCATTCATAAGTCATCTCACTTATGACTTCAACTCTGAGTTTCCCTGATCTCCTGACTTCCTCCACCAGCACATATTTAGTGCTCCTTCAGTGTTTTCTAGCAGCCTACTACAGTCTCTTCTTCAGGATGCTCTTTCTCCTTCCTGATTGAAGGTGGTCCCCTGAAATGCAGCTCTCTCTTTACTCCTTTCCCATATTAAACTCAGTCCCAGAGACAGAATGGCAGAAGGCTTAGAATTCAATCACAGGGACCTCCAGTGACAAGGTTGGCAATGTTAGGCAATGTACTTAACCACTTTCAATCTGTTTCCTTATCAATCAAATACAGATAATAATACCTTCTCAGCTTATGTCAGTTGACATTTGAAAATCATGAGATGATATAAGGGAGAGTGCTTTGAATACTATAGAGACTTGTAAGCTGTTCATCTCTAAGGTAAGATGGGATGATAAAAATTGTAGCAAATCCTCTTTCATCTAGACTACCTCCCCCTTCCAGTTCCTTCACTGTTTCTCTTCCACCTGATCTGGCTCCAAATACAACCCCTGTGTGTGATCCATACCTGCCCATCTCTCCCCGCCCCTCCCTCTACTTCCATTCTACTACTCTAAGACAACCATAAGAAGCTCTCTGGTTTAAGACATGGATTAAAGAGATGCTCCACTGAGCTCAGATATAGCCAGAAGCTGGGGTATTGGAAACCATACTGTTGTTCTACCAAGAAACATCTCAATCTTGGAGGGCTCTGAAGTCATACCTCCTGAGCTCAAATTCCATCTTCCCTAGTATTACTTGCCTTTTGAGTTTAGGCAAATTGCTTGACCTTTTTGTGCCACAAATTCTTCAACTATAAAACAGGGATGTTAACAGAAGTATCTACCTCCTGGGACTGTTGTGATTTTTACATGAAATAAGATATGTGAATTATCTGAGACATAAATATGGAATATTTGGTATAATTTCACATAGTTAGAGGTAGTAACATGGACTCAATCATCCAACAAATATTCAAAAATTAATTGGAAATCTATTTGCTCGAGGAACTGGGGATACAGTGAGAACAAAGCAGGTTTATTAGAGTCTCATGTGGAATAAAAATAAGCAAACAAGAAGTTATGGGAATGGTAAGTGCCATGATAAGGAAAAAATGAAGTGTGAATATACATAGAAAGGGCATCTTGGAAGGATAGGAAATGGGGAAGAGTAATGAGGTATTTTGGATTGATTTTGTTAACCCAAAATTCATATGTTCAAGTTTTAAACCCCAATATCTCATAATGTGACTTATTTGGAGATAAGTTTTTTAACGAGGTAATTCAGGCTAAATTAAGTCATTAGGCAGGCCTTTATACAATATAACTAGTATCCTTTATAGGAAGAGGAAATTAAGACACAGACATCCACAAAGGGAAGACTACGTGAAGATCTACAAGCCATCTACAAGCCAAGGAGTGAGACCCTCCGAAGCAACCAACCCTGCTGATACTTTGATCTTGGGCTTCCAGCCTCCAGAACTATGAAGACATAAATACTTGCTGTTTGAGATACCCAGTCTGTGGTTGATACCTTATTATGGTAGCCCTCACAGACTAATACATGGGGTATGACAATGGAAGTCTTCAGAAACACGTGACCACACACCTGAAACTGAAGTATGAAGACTAAAGTATGAGGGAAGAAGGCAAGAGGCCAAAATAGAAAGTCAATGCCACTACTTATCATGATAAGACCTTACATTTGTATATATTCCAAGTTCTTTGGGAGCACACTATTAACTTCTTTTGTCCTCACAACAGCCTTGAGGTGGTTGGATGCATCTGATTTGTAACTATCCCTATTTTACAAGGATCAAAACTAAGACCCAGACAGACACATGAAAAAGAGTGGTATGGCAGCTGAACTTGCCTTACCCAAGCTAGATTAGTGCGAGAGTGAATATCTTAGTGAAGGAATAAAGCTATCCTTTGTATTTGACACTGAATATACTTTAGCTTTATTGATGTCATTGGAATGGGAAAAAATAAATTCTCAGGGTAATCTTTTAACATGCAGAAACAGCCAAATCATACCAGAAAACCACTTTGGAGGCAGATGCAAGTGTACAATTTGAAAAAGAAAGAATGGTTATATGTGGGCTTACAGATGAGTTAGGCCAGCAGATAAAAATGGAAACTGGATATGATAAATGTTTTGGAGGGGCTGCAGGTGGTAAGTGAATTTAGCGAAATCTGTGTTCTTTTCAAGGAAGGACAAAGAGGTGAACAGTGAATCAGAACTTCTCCCCTAGTCCTCAAATGTCTTCACTGGCAATTTAAGCCATCTGCCTCCCACACCCAGGACATCCTCCTTGAGGCTGAGCCTGAATTGAGGTCTTTGAGATGAATCTCCACCACATGAGGGCTTACAACAAGGGACAAAGTGAAGTCAGAATGGTGTTGCCACTGTTCTGACACAATCTGGTTGGGGGGTACCCTGGGTGAGTTAACTGTGCAAGCATTCTTTAAGCACCACATCAGTCTTCTCATCTATGAGACAGGGCCTCACTTAATGTGAGAGTTAAAGAAATGAATTAGAGGGGAGGACTAGTGCCTGGCAATGCATTGTGCCTGGCACAGAACAGGAACTGGATGAACACATTTTAGGGGGAAAGGAGCTGCTTCCAACTTGGAAGCTGCAGCATGGTTTAGATACCATCAAGCTTCCTTACCATTCTGAACTTCACAGTATTCAAATGCATCAATAACAAATTAACACTTCCATGACCGTGTGCTCCCCAGAGCAAACAAAGACAGCTGGCAGCACCCAGCATCACCCTCCTACTTTCTGAGATGAGCAAGCTAAAGTTAAAAGAACCCAGTAATGTCAAGTAAATATATTTGAGTCTGTCACTGGAAAGTTCCTAATAAGGTTTCCAGCTGATTCATGTGGTGATGGGAAGCATCTGACTCACCCATCCTGCCCTTGCACATATCTACAAATTTGATGGACAACTGGTCTCAGCTAATGCTTTTTCAGAGCACTCCAAGGTGTTCTTCACAGGGCATCAAAAACACAATGAGTCCATTGAGAAATGATGAGAAGCAGAAATAACAATTGTATCATCTTCACCAAGACAAGAGCACTGGAAAGATGAGAACCAGTATTGTCCAGAAAGAGAGACATGCTGGTTTTCAAGTCATTAAGGGGTAAACACCAGAACCACCAAATTCCCCCTGGAGTTCATGTCAGTGGGCTGCACATGACTATACAGACATCGCGTGCCACATTACAGGGAAATGTCACTAAGCCAAAGGATCTCAGACAGGGCATCCAGTAAATTCTGAGCAAAGCTAGTGGCCACATCTAGCTGGACTTCATAAGCAAAGAATTTGGGAATGTGACCTTGCTACATGAAACCTCCAGATGGTGAATTGGAGACAGTCTGCCAATCACAGTTGAAAGGTTCTCCTGGATGCCCTGTGGAAGTGTGGTATCTTCCAACCACATCCCATTGCTTCTGTCTACACCCACACAGGTTCCTGCACCATTTGAGGCACTCCCTAATATAGATGCTTTATTTGATTTTTTTCTAAAATAATGCTTTTAAGGTTATTCAAATGTTCTGCCTCCCTTCCTAAATTTTAAGCTCTTCTCCAATTTCTCATGTCCTCCTTTCCTTCTCCAAACCCTAGTTTCAACCCTAACCTCACCACAGGACCCTGTACCCAAGGGCCTCACTCTAATGCCTATGCTATGACTCAGAAAGAAGATTCCTGTTAGCTTTAATCTCAGAGCACATGGAACCCCCAGAAGAAAGTCTTCATATATGATATTGGTCAAGACAACTGTCATGTCCCAGGGTCATCAAAGTGTTCACTCTTGCATATCAAACTCCTGCTTATTGGACCATTATTTTTAAGTTCATTAAAATGGCATGCAATTTTCTTTCCAAAGTATGATATATCTGTGATGATTTGCAAGAAATTCAAAATGTGGAAAAAAAGAAAACAATTGGTTTTAATCAGGGCCAGGTATTGATGATGATGATGATAATGAGTGTACAAATGTGTTGGTGCACATTTCCCTTCTAACTTCATACTGACTTTGCTAACAAAGAAGATTAAGAGATTCAAAATGGGGAGGCAGAGAGATCTTTTTAAAGATGCAGAGCTTCCCTATCCACAGTCAGACCCTGGAAAATTGCATAGGTTCATACCTCTAAACCACAGTCCCAGGATTTAAAGGCCTGCTTCAGCTTAAGACTTTGCTGCTTCTAAAGCATTTCCCAAATAGTGATGTCCCCGGGTAAGATCTTATGACCTGGAAATACCCCTTTGCACACTCCTAAGCAGTCCTGGAGGACTCAGAGACACAAAGGAGGAGAAGTCTTTTCTTCTCTCCTGCTTTCATCTTTTTTAGATCTCCTCTCCAAATTCTACATACATACTCATACTCAATGCACGCTCAAAAAGGAAAGAAAATATCTCACCAACTCTGACCCCATTCTTGAATTATTTACCCAAAAGGAATAGAAGGTAGTAGAAGCTGGAAATTTTACATTAACCAAAAAATTTGCATCTATTAGTTAACTATGGTATCAGTAACTATTCATCATAAAAAAAAATTAAAACAATGCAAACTAGAAAGAAAAAGTTTCCACAAATGTACGGTTTATGAAGATTTCACAAATGGAACAGTCAACATTCTCCTTTACATCTCGAGCTACAAGATCTGATCTACCTTCCAAAAATAGTGTATGATTAGAGCATTTCTGGAAAATCATACCATAAATTGATAACTGTAATTACTTCTTGGAATAAAGAAAAACTTACTTTTCCTAATCTTTTATACCATTTGAATTTATCACTCTGAGCATGCATTGCCTTCTAAAACCAAAGATAAACAAATTAGACAATTAATCAATTTGACTAATTTTTTTAAATTGCTCTTACTAAGAAGATCTCAAAATCCAGTCCTTCAAGCTGAAGTTCTCTTTTAGTTTCAGGATCTGAAAACAGAGGCTTTTTAATTCTTTGAGACTTCTACAAAGACAGCCATGTCATCTGTAAAAAAAGACAGTTTTATTCTTTCATACCCAATCTTTATAACTATTTCCTTTTCTTGTCTTACGGCATTAGTACAGATTCCACATAATGTTGAATAGGAATGGTGAGAGATATCATCCTTGACTTGTTCTGATCTTAGGGGGAAATTTTCTTACCATTAAATATGTTAATTGTAGGTTTTTTGTAAATATTCTTCATCAAATTGAGGAAATTCCCCTCTAATTCCAGTTTGTTGAGAGTTCTTATCATGAATTGGTGTTGGACGTTGTCATATTCTTTTTCTGTACCAGTTGATAGTATCATATGATTTTTTTTTCTTTTTTAAGATTTTATGTATCTGTCAGAGAGAGTGCACACAAGCAGGGAGAGTGGCAGGGAGAGAGAGAGAAGCAGGCTCCCCGCTGAGCAAGGAGCCCAATGTGGGACTCAATCCCAGGACCCTGGGATTATGACCAGAGTTGAAGGCAGACGCTTAACCGACTGAGCCACCAGTATCATATGATTTTCTTCTTTACCTGTTAATGTGATGGATTACACTGATGGATTTTCTAATGTTAAGTTAGCCTTGCATAACTGAAATAAATACTATTTGCTTGTGGTGTATAACTCTTTTTATACAAAGTTGATTCAATTAACTAATATTTTATTGAGGACTTTTATTTCTGTGTTGATGTAGCTTTCCTTTCTTATAATAGCTTTATCTGGTTTTGTTATTTAGATTAATACTGATATCATAAAATGAGTTAAGAAGTGTTCTTTCTGTTTCTATTTTTCTGGAAGAGATTGTTGAAGAGTAGTATCATTTCTTCCTTAAATGCATGGCATAATCTACCAGTGAAACCATCTGAAACTGAAACTGATACTTTTTTTGGAAGGTTATTAATTGTTTATTTAATTTCTTTAAGAGATATAAGGCTATTCATACAATCTATTTGTCCTTATAAGAGTTTGGCAGTTTGTACCTTTTAAGGAATTGAACTATTAAATCTAAATTATCAATGCTGTGAGCACAGTTACACATGGTATGCTTTTGTTATCCTTTTAAAATGTCCATGAACTCAGTAGTGAGAACATCTCTTTTATTTCTGATTTTGGAAATTCTGTGTCTTCTCTCTTTTTTTCTGGTTAGTCTGACTAGATATTTATCAATTTATTAATATTTTTCAAAGAACCAATTTTTGATTCATTCATTTTCTCTATTGTTTTCCTGTTTTCAATTTCATTGACATCTGCTCTAATTTTTACTATTTCTTTTTTATGCTTGTTTCTGGCTTAAATTGCTTTTTTTCTTCTAGTTTTCTAAGGTGTAAGCTTAGATTATTGATTTAAGATCTTTCTTATTTCCTAATATATGCATTTAAAGCTATAAATTTCCCTCTAAGGACGGCCTTCACTGCATCCTACAAATTTTGCTTAATTTTATTTTCATTTTCATTTAGTTCAAAACAATTTTTAATTTCCCTTAAGACTTTTTTCTTTCAACCATACGCTATTTAGAAGTGTTTTTAATTTCCAAATATTTGAATATTTTCCAGTTATCTTTGTTATTGATTTCCAATTTAATTTATTACAGTCTGAGAACATACTTGGTACAACTTCTATTATTTTAAATGTGTTAAGAAGTATTTTATGTACCAGCTACCCCATCCCGAACCATGAGAGACAATGGACTCTGAAAAAAAAACTGAGGGTTCTAGAGGGGAGGGGGTGGGGGGATGGGTTAGCCTGGTGATGGGTATTAAAGAGGGCACATTCTGCGTGGAGCACTGGGTGTTATGCACAAACAATGAATCATGGAACACTACATCAAAAACTAATGATGTAATGTATGGTGATTAACATAATAAAAAAAATTTAAAGAAAAAAAAAAGATGTATTTTATGTCCCAGAAAGTAGTCTATTTTGGTGAATGATCCATGCAAGCTTGAGTAAAATATGTATTCTATCATGGGATGGAATATTCTATAAATGTCAATTAGATCAAGTTGATTGATAGTGTTGTTCAGGTTGATTATAGCCTAACTGATTTTCAGCCTGCTTTATCTATCGATTACTGAAAGAGGGGTATTAAAGTCTCCAACTATAATCATGGATTTTTCCATTTCCCCTTGAAGTTCTGTCAGTTTTCCCTCATGTATTTTGGTACTCTTTGGTTAGTTACATATACATTAAGGATTGTTATATCTTCTTGAAGAATTGGCCCCTTTATCATTATATAATGTGTTTCTTTGCTGCTAATAATTTTCCTTGTTCTGAAGTCTGCTTTGTCTGAAATTAATACGGTTACTCCAGCTAGCTTTTGATTAATGTTAGCATGGCCTTTCTTTCTCCATCCCTTTACTTTTAACATACCTGAGTCACTACATTTAAAGTGGCTCTCTCGTAGACAAAATATAATTGGGTCTTATTTTTTTACCCTGACAATTGCTGTCTTTAGACGATTTACACTAAGTGATTATTTATATAGTTTGATTAATATCTATTATATTTGTATGTGTTTCTATTCATTGCACTTGTTTCTTTTTCACACCTTTTCTGTGCTTTCTCTGGTTTTAACTGAACATTTTACATGAATCCGTTTTCTCTCCTCTCTTTGCATATAAATTATTTTCTTTAAAAAAAAAATTTTGTTCCAGAATTTGAAATACACATGTTTAATTAATCTAGGTCCACCTTCAAATAACAGTTATACTGCTTCACATTTAGTAAAAATGCCCTATAACATCAAAAATACTCCTCTCTGTCCCTTATGAGAATGCTTTTACTCATTTCACTTATCCAAAAGCCAAATCGTACCATCACACAGTTGCGCAAATTAATTATTTCTATTATTACTTCAACAGTTGTCTTTTAGATCAATTAAGGATAAGAAATATAAAGAATTTTATTTTACCTTTGTTCCAGGTAAGCGTATTTCAGTGTGATTGTTCTGTATTCACCTGTCTTTCCAGATTTTGAAATGATGGTTGCTCTACAATATCATTCTCTAATGGCCCAACAAGAGTCATCAATATCCAGTTTTTTCAGCTTTCTCCTTGTTGTAAGGATGGGAATGATTACTTCCAAGTTCTTTACATGTAGAAGCTAAAACTGGAAGTCTATTGTGTTTCAATAGCCTCATCTATAAAATGGAAAAGATCCTGCACTAGAGGCTTCAAGAGCAATTAAATCATATAAAAAGAGGGCTTTCATGAGGATCATGAGCCAGGACTTTCTCTGTGATCTATTACCCTGTCCTTCATTTTATCAAAGTCGATTGCTTTTTCATTCTACCCATACAGAATCATACAGACTTATATATCTTTGCCCACAAGAACTTCTGAATTAAACCATAAAATTAGTAGATTATGTATTCCTCTTGATCTCTATAGCCTTAATATGTTGCCTACTCTGCATTTTCATAATACAGACTCTACCTAAAATATACCCAGGCTCAAATAAGGAATAACAATGGGGGTACTCAGGAAATCAGATGAGTTGTAGGTTATGGGGTGAAAAGTGCAGGGTTCAGAGATGGCTGGGGCAACAGAAACGGCATATTCAATGTTGGAATGAAGCAAAGCAGGGACAAAAAAAGAACATCGAAGGGTCTGTGACCCTAACTACCCTGGGATAACTCTCTTTCCTTGGATTTCCAACTTAACCTCTGGTTGTTTCCCTGCCTGCTTCATCCCACTGTTCAAAAATTTACCACTATTCTTAGAATTATAAAATACCAAAAATGTAGGGAACATGAGACTTCATATAGTCTGGTCATCCATCCAAGGCAAGAATCTTTTCAAACTGAGTTATACTACTAAGACTATATCCAGTTTTGCCCTCAGCCAAACCTCATCTCACAATTTTCAAATCTCATTGTGCAAGACTTAGCATTCTGAGGGAATTATGAGAATCCTCCAATTGAGAATCACCTGAAGGCTTAGTTAACTTGAATGATTTACTCCCCACCCAACTCTGAGCTGGATAAACTGCCATCTGCCCCCTCCTTTGCCTTGGTCTTCTGGTCACTCTCAATCCATGTGGCAAAGACCCATACAGCCAACCTACCCCAGGTTTGAAATAAATGATGTGGACCCTGGTGCCAAACATATGAGGAAAGTTCAAAGATTTATGCTATCTTTTAAAATTCGGCCAATTCCTGTGCACAAGAAAAAATCAATTGTTGGGCCTGCTTTGTTCTTGAAAAAAAATCAATCACGGATCTTGCCAATGATCCCATTACCCTCTGGATGCTGGGGTCCCTCCTTCATAGCCCCATTGCATGTTGACATCAGCTGTATTGAACTGCATTTCCATAAGGCTTCTGTCTTGGTTTACGATTGAAACCACCTTTTATATTCCCTTCTCTTCTTAGCATCTTTAGACCCCTATTACTTTTCCCCCAAAATAACTGTAAGTGTGTGAACTAATTAGCTTAGGAGCACAGGCTCCCTTAATGCCTTCAGAATCCTGCCATCTCACACCGGTTTTTCTATGTTCTGAGCTGCAAAATAGCCCCTCGCTTGGTTTTGGTTTAATTATTCTTCAAGGTCATCCCTGTGCCACTTGTGTCCATGTTCCTTTTCTTCTCTGCTTCTGTTTTTTAAGAGGATTTTTAAATAAGTTTGGCAGTTCAGCCGTTTTTGAGTCATTACTAGCTTCAATCCCCTTTCGCACTTATTACTTGGCCTATTTTTTCTCTAGCCTTGCCTCTTTCTCTGCTATATTTGCAAGAGTGTTTCTGATTCTAACTCCTTTGCCAGGTTGGAATTGTTCTGTGTTTTGGTGGCCTGTATTTTGTCCCTGCAGTCTGAACTAATCTTTCATGGCCTTGATTTGGGAATTGGCCCTTCCCCTCTGCTATTTACAGCCCATACAGGCCTTTTACTTCAACAACCAATTGCTCCTCTAGGAAGCTGGACTGAATGTTCCCTTGATCTTTAGGATGCTCACTGGACAGGAAGGAGCTCAAGAAGACAGTTTCCCCATTCACAGTTGTTCAACAGCACCCCAGCCTTCCAGATTTCCAGTCCACTTACTGATTCATTTCTATGTTCAACTTTGACAGAAACCAGAATCATGAGGTAAGAATAATAAAACAAACACAATTATAATAATAATGCCACCTCCCACTGGAGAGCGCTGAAGTCTTTTCAAGCACTTTCCTATAATTTATACCATCCATAAAACACATTGTATGTATAACAGACTTTTTTTTGCTCTCTTTCAATTATTATTCTAATTATTTTCTATTTTCTTCCAACCTCTTATTATAATATTCTTTCCCACTCACTTGCATTATCAAGCATCACCTTGAAGAGCTTTGGAAGACACTTCAGAGGTGAATGTAGACCAAGGGGTTTGAACTTTTTAAAGTAGCAGAACACAAAGTTAACACTGAAGCCAGGGCTCACAGCCTATAAGGAATGTGGAGAAATAATCAGAAAACTGAGGATTAAGACCTCACAACTGAGCATGCCCAATAGAAACTGAGGAAATGCTACAACTCAGAGGCACACAGAATACCCAAGCATCCCTCAGTAATGTCAACAGTAGGCTCTAGGCAATACCTCATTCCAGACATCACAGAGAGTGGAAATGGATTCTTAATTGAGACTCAGTATGGTTTTCAGGCGGGACAAAGTCTGCAGGGTATGAGCCTCTTTGGGCCGGAGGTCTGGGCATGCAAGCAGAGTAGAACATCAGGTGGGGAGGGAGGAAAAGAGATACCAAATGATGAAGCAACCCAGAAGAGTCAAAGGCCAGGGAAACACATCTTCAGAAGTTCACTGTTATGATCTGAATTAGAAATAGGTCCTTTAAAGAGATGATTAAGTTAAAATGAAGAGACCATTTGGGGGGACCCTGACCCAATCTGACTGATGCTATTATAAGAGAATGAAATTTGGACAGACAATGAGATACCAGGGATGTGCAGGCATAGAGGAAAAACCATGTGAGGACACGGCAAGAAGGTGGCAGTCCACAAGCCAAGGACAGAGGCCTCCAAAGAAACCAAACCTGCTCACACCTTAATCTTGGAACTCTTGCCTAAAAAAAAATTAACTTCTGTTGTTTAAGCCACTCAGTCTATGTATTTTGTTACAGCAACCTAAGCAAATGAATATATCCACCCACAGGATAAATTAAGCAGAAGACTCTCAAATCACACGTCCTGGGTTCAACTCTCACCTGACCACTTATTAGCTATGTGACCTTGGGTAAGCTACGCAACCAATCCATTCCTCAGCTCTTTCATGTTTAATGAGGAGGATAATAGTACCTACCCTGAAACACTGTCATAAGGATTAAATAAGTTAACCCTTGTAAAGCACTTGGAAAACTATCTAGCACAGGATAAGGTGCTTTGTTAGTTGCTGCCAGCCTCCTCCTTCTTCTACACCTCCTCCTCCTCCTCCTCATCATCATCATCTAACATGCAAGGATTTTTCATGGGTTTCAGGAAAGGCAGAAGAAAATTGATGAGACTGGGGCAAACATGTAAACAGAAATGGATTTTTGAGGCAGAAAGTTTGTGACCGAAAGCTTCTACCAGGCAAACATCAATAGCTAATTCTGGGAAATGAAGATAGTCCTGGAAGATGGAGTATTTCTCTCCCCTTTAATTCACACACATTGTCTGAAGTACGGGCTCTCCAGAATTCAAAAGCATTTCGGCAATAAACATTAAGCGCCCACATCCTCAGTTAATATGAAGGAAAAGAAAAAAGATAAAATGTCATCACTGCATATGTGTTATGGGGCAGACTCTCTGCCACCATGTCCAAAAACAGGAGAAAAAAAATTCCGGAGTCACATCAATTTTTTATGTTAAATTTCTCCATGTTCTTCTTTTACGTTGTTGTATATGAGAAAACTATGAATAGTCCCTTTCCTTAAAGAGAAGACCCCTCCCATGACAGAGATAAAGTGGACAAGAGTCAGTGTTCAAATTGTTGGATGGGGTTAGAGTGAAACCTTTTCTTAAGCAATAATACCCATATTTTTAGACAAAAAGATTATTTGTCTAAAAAAGTAAGCATAGGCTCTATGATGTGGTAATAAGAAGGAGAACTAAATATTTGACCCTTCAAGTTCTCTAGTCTTCATTTCAACCTGCCCAGGAAAAAGGAGATTGAAACCACATTCCCAGAAATGTCATATTTATCGACAGTGATCAATTTCTGAGTCTCAAGGACTCGTCTGCACTTACTTTTGCAGCAAAGACTCAGAAAATGGGCAACTGCTTCCTCAACAGGAAAAAAAGCATCCTGGAGCTGAGTATCTGATGGGAAAAAATGAGACCAGCCTACCAAAGATGAGAACTCTGGGAGATCGTTCACGTTCAGAAAAGAATCCAAGCGTGGCTAAGAAAGGCAAGCCAACTAGTCCAGCGAAAGGAACGGAATAGAATCTGCATATTATACATACAGGTACTATGTCTCATGGTACCATTACTTTTTTTCCATCACTTAGAAGACTGGTATCAAACCACTTATCTCAAAATTCTACTGGTCTGCAAATCCATCTCAGCATTCCTGGTTTTAGTTCTGTTTTTCTAAGGCTCAAGAAAGACCAATGTTGGTTTGAAAAAGAGATTATTTCAAACTATTTTATTCTGATCCCCTGAGAAATCAGATTTCTGAAAATACTTCAGTTAGATTTGTACCTTTGTGACCCTTCAGCCCTAACAACAAAGTCCAGGAGCTATGAGTTATGTGTCTGCCAAACAAGTTAAGGAAGGCTTTTAATAAGACCAAGAAGGACAGAGCACTGGGTGAGGCAGGTAAGAATGGAATGTATATGCTGTCTGTTGACCTGAAGAATTTTTGAGGATGTTTGCCTTCTGCAGTCATAAACTACCCCGTGAGTGGCTCTACTCTATATCCTGTTTGACAGACTAGTTGATCTATTGATCACTCCTACCCTACACAAACTGGCCAGGCTACATAGCTAACCCAAATTCTGCAAATGCTGAGGCCTGTTGCCATTACTTTTCCCCCCTTGTTTATTATTATGTGTTGACATCCAGACAGATTCTCAGGCAGGTCCTGTAGACTTCAGATTTTCACAATATTACAATTTCAGCAGGCTGAATGTTAAAAAATGGAAATTGGACAGACTGTTATCAACTTTAATCGACCATTAGAGCATCAGAGCCTGAAGGCACAGTATTTAACAGTTGGAATGGGGTGGTCAAGTAAAATGCTCTCTCTTTCATTTGGAATCTGGGAATAAAGCCAACCCAGATAAAAAGGGAAAAAAGCCATTACTCTGACAGCTGTGGCAGAGCACAAAGATCAGTGCTGCAAAGGAGGCCAAGATACAGATACTGCAGTAGACTTGGGTAAGGTTTGTCTCTGAGTTCTGGTTTGCAGATTTTGTACATAATGGAGATAAATAAGCCAAGGAATGAGGTACTGACCTATCAGAATGAAGGCCATTATCTAATATCAAAAATGGATACTGTGACATCATATTATATTGCCAGTCTTGGCCTCAAAATGTCATCACCTTTCTGTGCAGCAATGGCTCTCTTCTTGGAGAAGCAAAAAATCTGCTGCCTTCGTTAGGCTTCTCCGCCTCAGCCCCTGGGCATGGTACACTGTGAATGCTTTAGAGAATGATTCTGAAATTAAGGTTCTTAATTACACCTGACACTAGTGAGCTTTCACCTGTTGGCAGCCATCTTGTTAAAACCGCCCATGAGAGAAAAGTCACTTTGCTGGAAGTGAAGTCCCCATTCTCCTTTATGCCTCTGTTGGCCATGCCAGATTCCTTCCCAACACCATTTACTCTGCTAATGTGGTTTTGCACATTATGAACTTTCAGAATGTGAAAGTGAGCACAGTTTTCTTTTAAACAAAATATATTGTTTATGTAAAGAGTCTAATGGCCCATAGCAATCCAATTTACATGTAAAGTACAAGATTTCATATTGGATCAGTTTTATTACCTCACATATGAAAGATATTGAGCAGTGGTAGGTATATTGTATTTGTATCAGAAAAATACAGGGGCAGATTTATTAGGCTTGTGCTTAATAATATTAGAATCGATTATCCCAGTGAGATGCAAGACATCTGTTCATGGTAGGGAGAAGCATCATTTCCACCCCTGCTGTTTTCCGGTGAACCCTCTCCCCTCTTCACTCAATCAAGTAACCTTGATATCTTAAGGGTTAATAAAGCCTCCCAAAGTGATGACATGAACTCTGTATCAAGCAACAAGGCAACATTGTTGATACCATTTAAAATTTATTAAGCACATTTGGTTTGCTGGGCATTGTACCAAACCCATAAAACACATTTTATCACTGGTTGCTTTTGTATACTAATTATGGTGATTTGCTTGACCTCTCAAAAACCAGATTTAATCTCTCCCATATTTCCTACATTATGAAACCCAAAACCTATTTTTCTTTATATTTTAGCTTTGAACTCCAATCACTAAACAATCCCTTTGCAAAGTAATCTGTAGTCTCATAAACTATAAACTATTTGAAATAGTTTAGGAGAGAACTCATCTTTTTTATTATTAATTTGAAACATTGTTCTTTAAGTACTGTTGTTGAGACAGAAGAGCTAACCTTTCTGAGTGTTACCAACAGATTTTCTTGATGTCCTCTCTCCTTTTGCCACAATACGTTGTCATTGAATACAACCGAAAGTTCCACTCAATTTCACTTAAATCATATGGGGACAAACCATAGTCTTGATTTAACAAAAACTAAAACAAGGAGGCAACTTTATAAATGACACACAATCATTTGAAATGAAACTACCGCAAAAGTGGGCGCCTGGGTGGCTCAGTTGGTTAAGCCACTGCCTTCGGCTCAGGTCATGATCCTGGAGTCCCAGGATCGAGTCCGGCATCGGGCTCCCTGCTGAGCGGGGAGTCTGCTTCTCCCTCTGACCCTCTTCCCTCTCGTGCTCTCTGTCTCTCATTCTCTCTCTCTCAAATAAATAAATAAAATCTTTAAAAAAAAAAAAGAAAGAAAGAAAGAAACTACCGCAAAAGTCAATTCGCTCATAATATCCTGCTGGAAATTTCGTTATGTTTTTGGATAAAAGATCTTGTTTTATGAATTTTCACTTCTAAACATTTTTTTTTTCTTTTCATCCTTTCAAGGTTGGAAAGAGCTTTCTTTTCCAACCTAAGCTGCTTCTTGGAGTAAAAGATGGTCCCTAGGTGTCCATGTCTGAGTTGATGTGATTGTGCTTCTGGATTTAGTTAGATACCCACATTTTTCCATGGCCTTCCAGCCTCTAGGCATGCAGGCAAAGTTCGAACACAACATCTCAAATAAACAAAACTAAATCAAACAGCTACAGCCTTCTTTCAAAGAAAGACAAACACATCAGTAAAGGCCAGACCACAGTGTGACTCTTGCCTATAGCCCAAAGATAACTTACCCATGCTCATCCTAGAGAGAAAATGTGCATGTAGGGAGTGTGTGTGAGTGTGTGTGAGCCTGTGAGTACACACACAGCTTATACTTCCGATGCCCTGCACAATGTGGCCTCTGGCCTGGATGAATTATACAATCATGACACTTGTGGATGTCAGTTACATGAGTCCTGTCTCCCTTGTGCAGAAAAACAATGCTTAACTAAAATACTAAGTCTACATTAAAAAACATTTCTTTCACAAGAAATCTCCTCTCTACACATTCCCAAGTCTAGACTTAGCTGCTAAATCCAACCTTTGCCAGCATTGGTGCTCATCAGGCAGAGAGGGAGCTGAAGGAGGTGAATTTCTGCCCAGACAGGAAGTGGGGCCTCCCAGGTGGGTCATAACTGTAGGATGACTGGTCTCCAAAGATCACCAATATGCATCCATCGAATTAAGGAGCCCTCAGGTGCTCTTTTCTCTTCAGACTTCAGAGTCTAGGATTCAAATGGGAGAAAAACACACCATTTAATCGGTTAACAAATTTACTTTTAACAGACTTGCCCCAAGCCTTGACAAGAAACTTCTATTTTCCATGTGTTGTCATGTCTATTCTTTTTTTTTTTAATCTTTTTTCTTTAAGATTTTGTTTATTTATTTGACAGAGAGAGAATGAGAGATAGAGAGCACGAGAGAGAAGAGGGTCAGAGGGAGAAGCAGACTCCCCGCTGAGCAGGGAGCCCGATGTGGGACTCGATCCCAGGACTCCAGGATCATGACCTGAGCCGAAGGCAGTCGCTTAACCAACTGAGCCACCCAGGCGCCCCTGTCATGTCTATTCTTAATGCTAATGCATTTACCCTCTTTCACTGATCACCATCCCTTACCAGGCAAGCATCCATGGCACCTTACTTGCCAGGACACCAAAGCAGCTGTCTTACTCTGTTCAGGCTGCTGTAGCAAAATACCACAGACTGGGTGGCTTATAAGCAGCAGAAATTTATTTCTCACAGTTCTGGGGGCTGGAAGTCCAGGATCATGATGCCAGCATGGTCAGGCGAGGGCCCTCTTCAGAGTCCCAGACTTCTCACTGCATCCCTCATGGTGAAAGGGTCTGGGAGCTCTGTGGGACTTCTTTCCTAAGAGCACTAATCCCATTCATGAGGGCTCCACCTTAGACCTAATCACCATCAAAGGCCACACCTACTAACACCATTACCTTTGGGGGTTAGAATTTCCACATGAATTTGGGAAGGGACACAAACATTCAGACCGTAACAGCTAAAGGATTGGTGTCCCATTCACAGCTCTTCAGGGGTCATTGCTAATGCCCCAGTCAATGAGCTTGGTTTTGTAGGGAAGCTCAAAATAAAGGAAATATGTTCTGCTTCCCAAGGAATTCATAGACTCTTTGAAGACTGTCTGGTTTATTCAGGCTTCTATAACAAAAAGACCATAAACTGGATGGCTGATAAACAAGAAACATTTATTTCTCGTGGTTCTGGAGGCTGGGAAGTTCAAGATCAAGGCACCAACAGATTCAGTGTCTGGTGAGAGCCTGCTTTCTGGTATACAGACAGTGCTTTCTTGTTGTGCCTTCAAAAGGTGGAAGAGATGAGTTAACTGTCTGGGGTCTCTTCTTATAAGGGTGCTGATTTCAATCATGCAGGCTCTGGCCTTAAGACCTAATCACCACCCAAATCACTTCCTAATTCCATTACCCTTGGGGGTTAGGATTTCAACATATGAATTTGGGGAAGACACAAATATTCAGACCATTACAGGGAGGTAAGATTCATAGTGATATAATTACTAAATAACACAAGGAGATATGTGATTAAAACATCAAAATGCACGGCTATTGAATTTCAGGGAAACAAATATTCCATTATATCCACTATCCTCTATCACCAAGGCAGAAAAGCAGATGTACATATTCTTGAAATATTTCCAATGGTAATTGAAATAATAAGAGTTCTCCTTTCCTTGCCTATAAGCAGAAAATTCAAGTAATCATATCACGTCGGTACCTTGTCATTCCATTTACTTGATGAAGCAAAAGAAAAGCATCAATAATGCCCCCATTTTTATGGGAATCTAAATGTCCTTGGTTTCCACCTTATTTCCTTTCCTAATACAGAATGCATTTTCCCCAAGAAACAATGTTATACATGTGGCAATTAGTACCCCTTCTACTTCAGCCCTTTAAATGCATCTGACAAGCCCACGTCAGCTGTTAGGAGAAACCATTAAAAAAAAGAAGAAGAAGAAAAGAAAAAAACCATCCTTCCAGAGTATCTCCAGGCTCCCTCTAGCCTTTATGAGAGCCAGAAATATGAATGTAAAAGCACAATATGCTAGAAGGAACCAGGGCTGACTAGAAAACTTTTTTTGAGACAAGCGCATTATTGCAAAATATCTCTTTATTTGCATATCTTCTCTACTGGTGGGTAAGCTCTTCAAAGTATGGGGCAAAGACTTCCCTATCTCCTCATTCTTGCACAGTGCCTAGAAAAACAACCCACAAATGGTTGCTTAATTAATTAATTAATCCATGTTTCAAGGTTAATTAACTCCCCCAAACAAAACTTCTATTTATTAAGTAGTCTCAACTAAAGTTTAGAGAGAAAGCAATCTAATTGAATTAATTCACTCTAACACATAAATTATTAAAAATACATCAGTCTGAAATAGGACTTGACGATGGTATTTCTTAAAATCTCCTCAGGAGATTTTCATGAGGAGCCTAGCTTGAGATTTGCTGGCATAAAATGTCCTCTGTGCTCTGGCCCCTGCTTCTCTCTTCTGCTGCTTTTTCCATCACGTGCCTGCACATATACTGAAATAGATGTCCTATTTCATGCACACTGTACTTTCCCAGACCCCCAGATCTCTTTCACCATACTTGGAGAATCTTGAAGTTAGGGATGATGTTACTATCTCCCTCAAGGTCTTCCCACCTTTTATGGTGAATGATTGTGACCTGTCAAAATTCATGTTGAAATCTTAACCCCCAAAGATGATGCTATTAAGAGATAGGGCCTTTGGGAGGTTCTTAAGTCACAAAGGTGGAATACTCATCAATGGGATTAGTGCCTTATTAGAGACTCCAGAGAAATCCCCAGTCCCTTCTACCATGTGAGGACACGGTGAGGAGGCACCACAGTGAGGAGGGCCTTTACCAAATGACACCACCCTGGTGCCTTGATCTTGGACTTCCCAGCCCCCAGACCTGTGAGAAACAAATTTCCATTGTTTATAAGCTACCCAGGCTGTACTATTTTATTATAGCAGCCCAAACAGACTAAGATATTGCCTCCTAAGTCAGATTCCTTTTTCCCCTGGAAATGGATGTCAGAAATTATGTTGCATTTTGAATACTGTCAAATCTTATTCATTATAGAAAAGCTGAATCAGAGTAAGAAAACCAAATCAGAAGCTACTCTGGAAATTATGGGAAATTTGGTGAAGGTAAATGAGAAGAACAGACAGAGGTAAAGTTCTCTAGGATTCATCGGCAGCAACCCATCCCAGTGGTGGATAGACGGTGCCGGTGTTGGTTTTCTTCATCTTCAGGGTAAAACTCATTGTTTAACTACAGGAAAGGATTTATTGGAGTTGCCAGAGCATTAAAAGGGGGGTCATAATTCCTGACACCTCTTCCCATTTTTTCCTCATCCTCTAGTATAAAATATCCAGACAATTTGGTTACGACTTAGTAGGTACTGATGCTTTTATTTTGATGGATTCCAACATGACCCATCCTGCTGGATTTGTGTCATAAACAAGGAGGTCACAGAGACCAGAGGGAGTTCAGGGCAGTTTTCAAGTCCATAAAAATGGGTGTTTCTCATGAAGTCAACAAAATTGTATTCTCTGATGATGGATCTGCTACACTCATTGCTCCATCTGAAATATTTAGGGCTTATTCTTTGAAGATGCTCCTGAAATACCCCCTCAGCCTGTCTTCCACAAACATGTCGTTTTGAGCAATTTGGATGCAGCAGGGGAAAAAAAGAGGTAGGGGGATTTATCAGGATTAATTAATACACAAGAGGAAAGAGACGTGTGTGCGTGTGTGATTAAACTAGCCTCTCAGGTCCCCATAAATATTTTATTCATTTGTGTGACTACAATCCTGTCTTTGCCATCTAGGAAACAGCCCTAGATGTGAAATCCAAAGCCTCATATGAGTGAAAACAGAGTATAAGCACTCTTATAGCCAGGACCACAGGTGGAGAAACTTCGAGAGAGAAAGGGAGCAGTAGGATTTCAGTGAGAAGGGATAACACTGTCAGGGAGACAAGAAGGGGCACGCCCTCACTGCATGTAGACAACAAATTATACGACATCCAGGAGAAAGTCTTGGTGGATGGAAGAGGGCTCCCAGAGAAGCAGATGGACTGGGTTGGTACCCCTAAACTCTCCTTTACCTGGGCCTCTCCACTGGCCTCTGGAGATGCACTCAGCTTTTCCTCCCCAGCTCGTCCACTATTGTTTCCACACACCGTTCCCCCACCTCCACCATGTGATGCCCTCCCCTTACCCTCTGTCTGCCTGCCTTTTCCCACCCAGCCTCGGAAATCAAGCTCCAGTTCATCTCCACGGTGAAGTCCACATTCCACAACAATACTGGTTCAGCATTACCCACATTACTTGTAACCAGAAGGTGCTGTCTCAGAGTGGGGCTGATTTCATGAAGGAAAATTTCAACTGCCCAAAGTAATTAAAAAGGAATTTTATTCTCTACTCACATCTCCCAAAGGGCATGAAAAGGTCTCCCAATGATGGTTTATAGTATATTTATTAAAACCCTCATTCATCAGTTGCCTTCCCATGCTGAAGCTAGTCCAGCAGCAGGCTCCTTGGCCCCTCCCCAGAAAGCTGCCCTTCCTCCCCCAGCCCAAGAGGCTTTCTTTCTTCCTTTACTACACGGGAAGGGGGTTTTAGGGGGTGGGGGTCACAAGCATGCGATTCTCTTTGGAGTTCTGGGAAGGGTAATGTCTGTGAACATGCAGAACTCATGAATTTGTATCCCATCATCTAACTCATCCTATATCCCTGTTTTTTGACATTTTTTCCCGTGTATTGATCCTGTCTTCCCAAATAAAGTGTGGATTCTTTAAGGCAAGAAGTAATGCTTTATTCACTTTTGTATTTTAGTACAGTGTAGGTTCTCAATAATAGTTTGTGGAATGAATGAAAGAATTAAATTATATAAAAGTCAAAGATTACATTTTATATTTCATTAATTCCTTCTGCAAATATCACACATTACATACTCTGTTACTATTTGCTGATGATAATAAAATAGGAAGGCAAACCAATCTGAGCAAAGGGCTGGAGGGAAGGGAGAAGTTAATTTTGTAAAGACTGGGAGAGGAAAATATCTGAAGCCCTGTTCACAGAATAGTTACTGGTACTATCTGCCTTCACTGCCCCCACTCCTTCTCTGTGCTTCCTTTTGGTCCAAGCCAGCAGTCCTGATATAAGTCATGGAATTTACAACAAGATACCCAGCTTCCAGGAGCATTTTCAGTTGAAGAGGTAGCATTATGCAACCAAAGATCCAAAATAATGTCTCTCAGCTGATGAATTTCTAAACATGAGGAATATTATTGACTTCCAAAAATACATTACGACAAGGGTCTCGGGAGTATTTTATTCCACCCTAAGACACAGTTAGAAAATTCCCTTCTAAACTATCTCTAGCATGCACTGATGAGCTATCAATGCCTCTTATTCAGAAGTTGGACAGAAACTCAAGAGATCCATGGAGAATTATGTCCCAACCTGAACCCCCTTGATTCCCTTGACTCCTTCCCATACACTCAAATTGTACAATGCACTCTATACCAGTGGCACCCAGAACTGAGTGCAACTTTCCAAATGTGGCTTGACCAGTACAGACTACAAATAGGGCAGCCATTCCTCTCAGGTCCAAGCACATACCTTTAGTAATGCAGCCAAAGATCACATTGCTGCTTTTGACACTTCACAACTTCCCCAAGGTCTGGAAATCTTTCATTAGAAAAAATCTTTTCATTACTCTGGGTCTGTGGACTCATGGTTTGTGAAGGGGAGATGATTTAGGAATGAAAGCACCATGTCAGGAATCCCATGGCCTCAGCATCACTGTATTGGCTTGGATGGAGGGGTTCAGGAGGAATGGAGAAGCCAAAGGCAGTCTTTCACCCATAATGAGTTTTTAGTCAATGAAACTTCTAGGGCTTCTTATCCCAAACAGTTATCAGGTATTTAGACACTTTTCCTTCTACCATGGACTTGCACGATTTGTTATACAGATCTTTAAAAAAAAATGCTTTGTTTTTACCCCTGCTAAAATTGATCTTATCAGATATGACCTGCCCTTTAAGTTCTTTGCAACCTGTTTGGTCCCTGGGTTTGTTATACAGCATGATCCCTATTCTCCAAAGATGATCAGCATTGCTCTACCTTTTCATTTTTAGTTGCCTTTGTATTTTTAGTCACCAATAACATAATGAAAGAAACTTGTCTCAACCAGAAGGAACTGGAGGTTGTAATTTGAGTGACACATACATACATACAAATGCATACATACAAGTATGTGCCCATTCCTCCCACATAAAACAGGGGCACATGGCATGTGATTCTCCTGACACACACCCACACACAGACCTCAGACCAACACCAAAATCAGTCCAGAGCACATGGTAGGCAAGAACTAGCCTGTATTAGGTGCTACCTGGTAGAAACTTGAGAACACTTGCTGGAGCCGAAAAGAGAGAGGCATAGGCCCACAGTAGGACAGGAAGAGGAGCACCTTCTCAAGGCATGGCTTGAATAGCCTGGACCAGATATTGCGCTCGTGGAGCCTCACGGACAAAAAGTTATCAGAAGGGAAAGCAGGGCCAATTTGTTGAGTTCCTATCACCCGACAGCACCTTCAGATGCATTTTCTCTCCTTGTCACCAAAACACAGTAGTATAGGCCTTACCATTTTAATTTGGTACATGAGAAAATCAAGGCCCAGATAAGTTGGGCAATGTGTCCACATCAAAAGGTTAGTAAGCACCAAACCCAGAAATGTATCTCGGGGTAATCTGATCCTGGGTCCAACGGCCTTAAAATGCTGCTCTGACCCCAGATTACCTACTGGCAAACCCCAACTTGCTGGTACCCAGACCTCAGCTGGCTCCTCCCCGGACTGGCCGCTGTGCCTGTCCTTGAGAAGAGCCCACAGCTTGCAGAATGACACCCTGAGTGGTTCTGTGGCTCCACCTGGACTGCAGGGCAAAGCCACTACCTATCCGCAGTCTGCTCCCACCTGCCCTCCCCACAGCGACACTGCCGCTTCTCCATCCCCCCCCCTCCTCAGACGAACCCTGCCTCACCCACCCCTTTGCTACCAGATGAAGAACTCAACTTCAAATTCACATGGTTTGCTCTTCACCAGCAACTTAACAAGAGGAGCCAGATGCTCTAAATCTTGACCCTCTACTTTCCAATGGTGTGATTTCAAGCAACTTAGTTAGCCTCAGGTTCCTTATCTGAGGATATCCCGTATCCCTACCCGGTAGGGTCTCCCTACCGGAACTCCTGGACAACGTGAGTGAATCGATGCACATAAAGATTTAGAGCGGTGCCAGGCACCGTGAGCACAGAAGATGTGCTCGTTCTCATGTGTGCTGCTCTGGGGTCCATGAAGACAAGAAAGGCCCAGGCCCCCACTGAGCTCCAACACTGAGTAAAGTGGATGCTTAGCACACAACCAGAAAATAACTAGAGTTGAGTTGAGTACTATGAAGGAAAAGTACAAAATGCAATGAGAACATCTACCAGGAGGGTAGCCTCAGGTTCCTTATCTGAGGATATCCCGTATCCCTACCCGGTAGGGTCTCCCTACCGGAACTCCTGGACAACGTGAGTGAATCGATGCACATAAAGATTTAGAGCGGTGCCAGGCACCGTGAGCACAGAAGACGTGCTCGTTCTCATGTGTGCTGCTCTGGGGTCCATGAAGACAAGAAAGGACCAGCCCCCCACTGAGCTCCAACACTGAGTAAAGTGGATGCTTAGCACACAACCAGAAAACAACTAGAGTTGCGTACTATGAAGGAAAAGTACAAAATGCAATGAGAACATCTACCAGGAGGGTCAGGATGAAGAGGAATCAGCTAAATTAGGGGTCAGTAAACTACAGCTGTGCTAGTTTTAGTAAATAAAATTTATTGGCACACAGTCTCACCTTTGTCCATGGATCGTCTGTGGCTGCTTTTGTTTCACAACCCTAGAGTCTCAGCAGAGAACTTATGGCCCCCAAAACAAAAAAATATTTACTATCTGGCCCTTTAGGAAAATGTTTGCTGACCTCTGAGAAAAATGTTTCCCGGCCCATGAGCCAGATGAAGAGGAAAAGGGAGACAAGCCATACAGATGATGTAGGAAGGCTGGGCTAGGGTTCAAGGAACTGGGGAAATGTACATCCCTCGGGCATGAACCCCCCCCCCACTTCCTGAACCCATGAACCCACATCTAAAAGTGTATCTGCATATACAGCAGGTTCACCTTCTTCCTCTGACCTCTGAGGAAAAAGTGAACCCCTCTGGATGGCAACTTCCTCTGCATTCAAGCTTTCCTCTTGTCTAAGAGCTCACTCTCCCATGTGCACATGCTCTATCTCTTGTTGACGTTTTCAGTCTCTTGCTCTTTACTGGGCCCTTGTCCTCACCCACTCTCTCCAGTGGAGCCAATCATCATTCTCCTCATCCACTAGTCCACCCAGGCCAGAAACCCACAAGTCTTCCTTGAGAGCTTCTCCTTCACCTTCAGGAGCCCCATTGATCCCTCTTCCATAATGTCCCTCCTGCTGCCCACCTCCCCATTTTTATCTCCACTGCCGGCTCCACCGCCTCAGCTCTGGCCAGAACTTGCTGCCAATCTCCTCCCCCACACCTACTCACCCTTCCACTCTCCCCACTTTGCCTTCAGGGCCAGCCTTCTAAAATGCAAACCTGACCTTGTCACACCCCCACACAAAACCCATTACCGCCTCCCAACTATTTATGGGGAAGAGTCCAAACTTTTAAACAAGTTAATACAAAACTCTACATAATCTGTCCCCACCATTTCTCCAACTTCATCCTTGGCAAACTAGGACTATCTGTGCTATGTAACAAATCATGTATCCTTCTTCTTTACCACCTAACCCTTTTGAACACTCCTCCATGTTCCACAAACTCTTCACCTCATGAATTCTCTGGAAGAATAACAAGCAGATGCTCACTTTCCCAGCTTCCCTTGCAATAAGCGTACAGGATGCCTGAGGTGAATACAGTGTCATCAGCCAGATGAACCCAAGTCAGAATGTGAAACTATGGCCAGCAGCATGAAGGATGCACAGCACAGAACCCATTTTGGTGAGGTTGAGGACAGCAATGTCCAGGCTCTAGTGTCAGAGCCCTATGTCTAGTACTGTGGTGTCAAGAATGAAAGCCACCATGACCATGTCCAGCAAAGGGGTAACGTATCTCCTCTAGGCTACACAGTTCTGTCGTACAACTTTGAGCGGGATTCCTAGATCCCATGGTGTCAAGCCTCATATTTCTGCACCCCTAGAAATTCTGTGAGGGCCCTGTTCTTTAACAAATTCATTTTTGTGCTTAAAGAGCTAATTTCTATTGTCTAAAAGTAAGAATTCTTCCTGATATACCTGTGAAGTCTTTTCTCACATCTTGTTCCCACTTAACAGAGAAAACCAACCTCTTTCTCTTTAGTGGCCCATTGTGCCCTAATCTCTCTCTCTCTCTCTCTCTCTCTCTCTCTCACACACACACACACACACAATAAGCATGACACTTATATTCATGTCTGCCTCCCTACTACAAACTCATTCATTCATTCAACAAACATCATTATGTTTCTACTAAATGCCAGACACTGCTCTAGGTTCTGGGAATATAGCAGAAAACAAGACAGAAAAGGTCTTTATCTTAATTGGGCTTGTGTTTTTAGAAGGCAGAAGCTATATCCTACTTGTGCTGAAGTGTCTACTGCAGTGTTGGACACAGAGAATATACTCCATACATGTTTGACTTTTGAGGTCCAAGCCATTCCTGTGTCTCTCTTCAATTCAACTTACTGGCTAAGATCACATGGCACCCATGACTTTCATCCTGAGCATGGCTTTAACATCACCACCATGACTATGGAAGTGGGGATAGGCTGCACCCTGATGGTGTTTGCTTTTAACTAAATCCCCAGAATAAGAATAACTATCTTGTTTCTTTTAAGTAGCATAAGGATGAAAGATGACTGTGTGTCTATTTATATGAGTTACAGGTGACTAAGGGTTTTGATTTACTTCTTTGTGCCCCTTTTAGCCTAACTCTTCCTAAGACTGGGAGCACAGTAGGTGTTTAATAAATTTAGGTTGAACTCGGCTTAGTTGTTTTATATACAGATACGGATATCCTCACAAACAGAGCTTGTGAAGTGAGTTACAGGGTCTAATTTTTGCAGAAAAATTCAGAACAGCTTCTGATTAGTGAGTTGGTGCCATTTCCCAAGAAATCACCTTAACCTTTAAACACAGAAGGTCAGCGTCTCCTCTCTCTGCTCATGCATAATTCCCCCTGCCCTCTGCTCTTCAGTGCCTCAGCAACCCACCCAAGAGAGAGACCGAGGGAGAGATGGAGTCAGCGGGAGGAAGAACACGGCCGCTCCGAGGCCCAGGCTGCCTCCCTGGGACTGACTAAGCCCTCAGAATATGTTGTCTCATTTGCTACATTATTAATAAAATTGCAAGAAGTTTGGGAGAAAACTTTTTTTTCCCACCTCGAAAAATTAGCATTTATGCCACACACTGTACAAACTTAGGAAGATGAACATCAATAAAACAGAAAATGTTCCCTTTGAATCTTATTCTGGAGCCGGTGCCAGCAGAGCACTTTGAAATAGTGAGGGAGTCGATAGCTCAGGTGGGCTAAGTCAGGGTCATCTGGGCACTGCGCGTGGCCCCAGCCTGGGGCTGGGGGCAATCCAGCCAGCCCCCACTGTCTGCAGCATTGTCTTGGATAGTGGGGTGCAGTGGCTGGAAGTGACCGGCGACACAGTGTATTGCGGGGGACGATGGCTCTCAAGAGCAGAAGAGAGGCAGATTTCCTGAAATGAGGCCAAGGTCAGGAAGGCTGGCTTGGTAATTTCCTGAAAGGCCCAGCTGGGCCTGCACGGCTGAGCCTGCAGCTGGAGGAAGTCAGGTGAAATTAGGTGGGTCGAGGCATTCAGGCAGGTCACTCTAATTAGTGGAACTAATTCATCACAGAACCCAGGTTTCAGTAGCTTTTTAGCAGCCATGTCAACCAGCTAATGGGCCGAATGTGACCTCCTCAAACAAATCTTCCCTGACTCCCCCACGTAAAATTACGCCCCATCATTACATTTCCCATTGCCTTTCCTCCTGCCACCCATGGCCAGCTCATATCATGTCACCTACTTGTCTTGCATAGTGCATATTGTGTATCACATTGCATTACAGGACTAGAATGTAAGCTGCATAACGATGATGTCACTTTATTCACCGCTGCGTCCCCAGCTCCTGGATCAGTGCCTGGCACCCAATTAATATTTACTGAAGTTATAAATAAATATATCCTGAACCAAAACTCCTTAGTCTTTTCACTTGAACTATTCATACACCAGCTTTATCGCCTCTGTGTTTGTGCAATTGTGAGTTTTTAACCAAAAATGCAGCATTTTATCTTTTGGGTTTTGATCCATTCAGCCAGCCTCTCAAGATTAGTAAGTCTGGATTCCAAGATGATCATGGATCCTCTCACACTTGTTTCAATCCCCCCAAAACCGTAGCAGCATGCCATTATCCCTCATCCGAGCCATGGATGAAATAATGAACATACAGTGTCTCCTGCCAGTACGTACGTCCTCTCAGGACTAGATTAATTGCTCTCCACCAGTTAAGCCAGGAATCATTGAGATGGAGGCCCTTAACCCTGGAATGGGACTTGAAGATCAAGTTACCAGGAACTTCCATTTTGCAGATGGGGCTACAACGGGGGAGTGACAGTGGCGTCTCTTTGACATCAAACAAAGTACAGTGATGAGTTCATAAAGCCTCAGCCTCTCAGTGTTAAGTTGGAGCTTCCACAGCAACAAACTCCCAAGATGACCGTGGGCCAGCCCCTGAGTTCCCCAGCATCCACACCGGAAAGGTAGGAGCCATCCACAGAGCTGAGCTCTCCTGTATCTTCTCCCATCCAAGTGTGGTCCATGAGCAATAGCTGCAAGGACTGGGAAGCCTGCCCAGGGACCCTTGGCCTTTCCCTTCCTCAGCCTGTCCTTCCTTCTTCTTCCTCCTCAGGCTGCAATGCTCTCCTGTTTTCTTCCTTTTCCACCCCACTGAGATGTGTAAACTTATTTAGGTAGAGTGGAAATTCTAAGAAACACAGCAATGAGCTAGGCCAACAGATACTCAGAGAAAAGGGAGGTTTCTTGATGCTCCTGAGACCATATAATTCTTTGGCTTTCAGTGAGTAGTGCAGTATTTAAGGAAAATGTATCTGAAACGGCCAGAAAAGTCAGGGTAAGGGGAAGAGCCAGTCACAATATGTATTTGTAGAATGAATGAATGAATGGATAGATGGATGAATGAATGGCTTTGCCATACGAAACAAAGTAAATGGACATAGTAATGGAAACTGTTGGTGCTCTCTTAGACGTATCTTGGTCTAAGTGGGGACATCAGGAGAAATAATGGCCACTGTCTCCCCACTAGCCAAGGAAAGGCTAGACAAGGAAAGTCCAAATGAATTGGGGTGCAATTCACATTCCAGAGGCTGCTGTGGGACCAAAGGGAGCTGGTGTGCAGCTGAGGCCATATCCTCCCTTAGCCTTCTTCCCCTGCCTGATTCTGCTTTCTCTGCACCCCCTGCTCCCAAGAGCACATTCTGGAGAATTCCCCATCTCAGGCTCTGCTTCAGGGGGACCTGACCTGAGACAGCATACTTCTACAAGATGGAATCTAGCGTTTTCTACCGAATCTGGCCCCTTACCACCCGTGAAAATTCCTCCCACCCTCACACCCAGTGCTAGTCCCTGGAGCTCAGTGTCACCTGCCCGGGTCCTAGAGCCACGAGGGGATGGCAGTGCTGACTCTTCACCCACCATAATGCAAAGACCCTCAGAAGCAGGGTCTGGAGCCACAGTTTTAGACACCTCAGCTTCTGAAGCCAAGAAAGACATGACTTCCAAAGCTGCCAAAACGTGTCTTCAGTTCTAGAAACAGAACACACTGTCCCAGTCATTACTTACTTATGGAGCAGATTTGGGGAGGAGGAAGGGGCAGGTGGTGAGACAAGAGATACAAAAACAGAGACAAAAAGGAAGGTCACACAAGCTTATCTAAAAAACTCAAGGGTTGGTCTCCTCCCCCCGCCCCCAATTCCCCCGGGAAAGCAGTAAGCCAGGCCACCCTCTGCCACTGCCACCTCCCCGGGGTCCCCTCTGGGAGGCTGAGAAAGAAACACATGCTCTGGGGTCCAAAGCTCTGACCTTCTCAATCTGTTCAGCTTTAGATCCAAACAACTTCAAATAACAGGCACAAGCAGACCACCCAGCATGGTGTAGAATTATTCGTGGGGCCCGAACGCAGAGGCCCCTCAATGCTACCAGCTCACCCCTTCCTTCTCCTCCAAGCACCCACCACTCACCCACCTGTTCCCCACCACCTTCTTCATCCACAGAGAAACTTGCCTCCACCTTCACAGAAAACGGAGCAGACAGTACATGACCTCCTGAGTCTCCTGTTTACGTGCACGCACACCACACACGCACACACCACAAACAGACATACCACACACACACACACACACACACTCACACTCACACTCACTGCATCATCTCTACCCATCCTCTCCTGCTGAAAAGGGAGAAGAGGTGGTTCTTCTCCTTCTACACCCATTCGGGTGCCTGCCCTCCCCCCCACACCTCCAACCCCCTTCAGCTTCGTAGGCTCCTTCTTGGGAGAACCTCACCGCACCAGAGTTTTGCCCCTTAAGAAAATGGGAGGACTCCTGCGCTGCTGCCTGCAGTGAGAACAGAAAGCACCGGATGGGCGCCCTCACCTTCCTCCGGCACGCACACACCTGGCGGATCCCCTCCAGCAGACACCACGGCCCGCCCCGCACAGGGCACCGCCTGCGCTTCGGGTCTGCGTCCCGCACCTCCTAAGCCAGCTCTCTTTTCTATTAATCCTCTCTGAATATTTAACTTCTTCCTTTGCCAGCCTCTCTTCTCACCATCTTTAAGTTTGGTTCTTTGGCGTCAGGCCCTCCACTGGGCTTCCAGCACGTGCACCCATAACCCTCACCCCTGCGTCTCCAGCCCAGCCCTCGGGCCCGAGCACACCACAGGTGCGTCCACTTCCTCACAGACGAGGGCCTTGAACAAAGCTTACTCAGAACTAAAATTCTCACCGCACTCCTCCTTGCTCTTTATCTTTAATGTTGCATTTTAATAAATTAGCATTTCCAGCCAGCCAGCCGGTTGTCCAAACTAGAGACACCTGGACATGGTGTCTTGCCCCTCGACCTTTAGCCTCCTTCTCCCTTAACCAATAAACCTCCAAGTCTTATCTCTAGGACTCCGAAGTGTCCCTCAAATCCACCTTTCTTCCCATTAACGGAGGCCCCACCATCACAGCCCCTAACATGAGAAGAGCCCCTGTCCTAGCAGGTGGCCCACCCCGTTCCCACTGCAGCCAGATGGCTCTAAAAGAGGAATTGCAGCTTGCTCCCCTCTCCTTAAAGCCTTTCCTGAATATCTGCCCCCACCCCCAACACACACGGTCCTCTTCCCAGGAGAAACAGACTCAGAGAAGAGAAATTGAGCAGAATGCAGCAAATCCAGGGGCAGGAAAATTACTGATTCGTGCATTTGTTCGTTCATTAAATTATACCTTCAGAACTTGGGAGTTAGTCCTTCTGGGAGGCTCCAGGCCCAAGCACTTAGTTTCCTTGTTGATTTCCTTCATAGCACTTACCTCCATTTGTTATTGTTTTCTTTGATTCACTGGTTTTATACTTAAAAAAAAAAAAAATCTCTCTCTCCTTTAAGAATGTAAGCTCCTTAAAGAAAAGGTACAGTCTGTCTATGTGATACGGTATCCACAGCCCCTAGAACGAGGCAAGGCACAGGGCAGTCCCTCAATAAATGTGACCAGAGTAAATAAAGGCATGAAAGAATAACCTAAAGTGACACATGGAGGTTTCTGTGCACAGTCAGTTCGACCTCACGTCGCCATCATCATGGCCAAGCACACACCAGGTACCTCCGTGCTCGGAGCACAGGTGGCATGGGGTGGCACCAGCAACATGGACACGGAAAGTGTGACTTCCACACTCCAGTCTCTCTAGGGAGGGAGAAAACCGTGGTGCCAATGGCGGAACACCAGCCGTGTGTGACCAGGACGCCCCATGCCCAGGGGCTGGCCTCCCCGGGAGTGTGCCCCACGGAGCGGCCAGCCTCAGGGAGGGAGCCGCGGCAGCCCCAGGGAGCTGGGCCCTGTGGGTGTTCCCCCTCTTCTGCCTTACATTTATCCAGACCCCAGATGCTCATTCATGTGCTCAGCCCCCAACAGCCCTCAGCCTCCTTGTATAAGGACAGAAGAACAGGAATGAGTTTAAAAAAGAAATAGGGGTGCCTGGGTGGCTCAGTCGGTTAAGTGTCTGCTTTCAGCTCAGGTCATGATCCTGGGGTCCTGGGATCGAGCCCCACGTCAGGCTCCCAGCTCAGCAGGGAAGCTGTTTCTTCCTCTCCCCACTGCTCGTGCTCTCTTTTGCTGTCTCTCTTGCTATATCTCTCTTTCTCTCCCTCAAATAAATAAAATCTTTTAAATAATTAATTAATTAAAAAATAAAAAAGAAATAAAGAGGGGCGCCTGGGTGGCTCGGGTGGCTCGGTCAGTTGAGCATCTAACTCCCGGTTTCAGCTCAGGTCATAATCTCAGAGTCTTGGGAGCAAGCCCCACGTCGGGCTCCACGCTCAGCAGAGAGTCTGCTTGGGATTCTCTCTCCCTCTCTCTCTGCCCCTCCCCCCACTCACAATCGCTCGATCACATTCTCTCTCTCTAGAATAAATAATCTTTAGTAAAAAAGAAATTTTTTTTCAGTGCAGATGTCACTTCTCTGCTTAAAACCCTCCTTGGCTTCCCTCACACTGAAAATAAAATCCAAACGCCATGTTCAATCTCCAAAAGCCCTGGATGATTTGATATCTGCCTCTGTAGACTACATCCAGCCACACATCCCATTTTTCGTACCTGAAAACCCCAGGCTTGCTATAACAGCCTTTGCCCTAGCTGTTCCCTCCAACTGGATGGCTCTGTCCCCTGCTCTTCTCCAGGTTGGGTCCTTCTTGTCATTCCACTTAAACGTCACCTCAGCAAAGGTGATGTCTCCTTGGCTACCCACAGCAACCTCTCTCCATTACGTTCCTGGGTTTTAGTCTACTTCTACATAATCCTTACCACCATCTGAATCTTTCATGTTCAGTTTCTATTGCTGCATCTCAAATCACCACAAACTCAGCTTACAACAGCACCCATTCACTAGCTGCCTATTCTGTACATCAGAAGTGACTGAGCTCTCTGGACGGGTCTCAAAAGATGTGTCGGCTGGGCTGCATCCTCATGTGGAGCTTGAGGTCCTCTTCCAGGGTCCTGTGGTGGTGGCAGGATTCAGCTCCCTGCAGGTGTGGGATGAAGGTTGCCATTTCCTGGCAGGCTGTCAGCCAGGGGCTCCCATAGCTCCTAGGGGCCACCCACCTTCCTTGTCATGTGGCCCTTCCAACCTCAAAGCCAGAAACAAAGAATCTTCCTCACATCCGGGCCCCATCACACTGTGAATCTCTCTCACTAGGAAGAGCCAAGTCCCTTTGGAGGGATTACCTGATTATGTCAGGCACACTCAGAACAATCACTTTTAAAATCAACTGTGCCATATAACACCACCTCATCATGAAACTGAAGTTCCCATCATATTCACAGTCCACACCCACACTCAAGGGGACAGCATTACACAGGGCACATACACCAGCAGTGGGAATCTTGATGGCCATCTTAGAATGCTGCCTGCCACACCTGCTGGAGTAGAACTTTACCTGCCTTGTTATCTCTGCAGCCCAAGGCCCAGGACAGTGCCCCCAACCACACAGAGTAGATGTGGAAAATGAGAATAATGCACAGCACAAAGTCAGAAATCAACAGAATTACTCAGCAACTGGAGGTGACCCAGACCCAGGAACCTGACCAGCCCACGCCATGTCTGTCCAGCCCAGGGACCAAGGGAACCAGAACCCATACACCAGAACCAGTCATGGTCTTGCAGCATGTTATCGGCTGCCTCTGGCCTGGAATAGTTCCAGCAAGTAGAGGATGTTCATTAAGTATGTTTTCACTTAGGAATGGAATGAAAGGAGGAAAGTTCTCTCTTCTGGCAACTAGAGATGGAAAGAGTTGGAAGGACTGAAGGTGGGGGAGCAGAACAGCAGTCGTGAGCCAACCAAGCACCTCCCAGCTCTCACAGACTTCTCTTACAGAATCTGGAGGGGACAGTCTAAGCCCAGCCAACACCTGCGTCCTGAGGGCCAGCTCCCATCCAACCCCACCTCCTCCAGGAAACCTCTCTGACTGCTGGCCCGAGGTCCTCTGCACAGAACGCCTACCTCACACATGTGGCCCTCTTCAGAGGGCTGCCTTTTGACATCTCTCTCCTGTTGTGAACAGCAAGCCAAATCCCACATGCTGTTGGTAGTTTGCGAGGCCTGTGTCTCAAGTCCCTGCCTCATCCTCACCCGCCTTGAGGAAGGGGCCGCCTCACCCACCTGGGTCTGCACCCAGTGCACAGTGAGCACGTTCTGGCTCTGCAGACTCTGGGACCTGCTTAGCGGCTTGGAGTTAGCCTGGCATGGGGTAGTCATGGGGTAAGTGTGCTGGGTGGGGTGGTAGGGCGCGGAGGAGACCAGAAGTTAAGAGAGGGCACTGAGAAGGAGAGGGAGGAAAGCCATCAGACCAAGAGAGCTGGTTGTTATTAGAGCAGTGTGAGGATCCCCGTCCAACCAACTGGCCATCTCTGCTCCATGCTTTTGTCAAAATCTTCTAGAAGAGCCACAGGCACTCAGAACTGTCCCCATTCTCCCCTCTCCTTGTTTTCCGGCGGTAGTCGCAGTCAGTACTGGTGCAGATAAAACGAGACAGTGACACTGCTGGTGGGGGTGATTTATCTTGCCCTTAACATCCAAGGGAGTAAAAGAAAATGATCTGATATGCTAGTAGGTTCAAACGTGACTGTAAGCCTGGGAGTGAGAACGTCACCAACCCATAAGCCCCACGCAGGTGCCCGAGCAAGAAGGTAATGTTCATGCCATGGGCTCAAGACGGACTCTCGCAGACCTAAGATGGGTCAGAAACACACTGTACTCCTGAGTCTGGTTCTGGGCTCCCACCAGGGACACTGGCACTTAGAGAGAGGTCAGAAGGCAACCTCAAAGGTGAGGAGCAGGTCGGGCAGCAGGGAGAATAAGAGGCTGGGACTGTTCATCAGGGGAAGACAGGCAGCCAGATTTAACACAATCTTCAGGTATCAGAAGAGCTCTCAGGCAGTGCCAGCAAAGTCTTGGCAGTGGCTACTGAGGATGGAATAAGGAAAGAAACTTAATCCACAGCATAAGGGATTTAGGATAGAATTTCCTGATGGTGAAGGCTGTTAAAAGTTGCAATGAATGGTCTAGAGATTCAGGTCTGCTCTGGAAGCTTTTACAAGTAGAAGAGATTATCCTCTGGCAGGGCAGCTTATCTCTAATCCTACCTGAAGGCAGGGGAATGGACACAATGACCTCAGGGTCTCCTTCAGACTTGGAAAGCAGGTCTTCCCATCAGCAGACCAGCCAACACTGCTATGCAGGTGGTGCACTTTAAGGAAGGCCCAGAGCATTCCCAGAAACAAAGAGGAGCCAACCCATGTGAGATCTTCTTTCCTTTTTCTATTTTTTAGCCACAGCTGCCTTGCAGCAATGACCAAGTTCCTCTATAATCTCAGCTCTGATCAAGGGCAATTTAGACAAGAAAGCCAAGAGCAGCCCCAGACCATACAGAGACAGATTACACTCCGCTTTGCAAAGCACCCCAGACAACCGAGCCATGGTTGTGGTCTCCACGGAGGGCTCTGCCTCTAAAAAGCCACATGAAAAACCCACCCAGGTAGGAGCAATGGGAAACCCGAGGGCATTCCCTGCCTACTGCTGCCAACCAGGATGCCAAAATTGGCTGTGCTCCTGTCCCACTTCCTGTGAGTCAGCTGACACGCCTTCTGGGAATACCACCTGCGCCCAGCTATTCACCATGGGGGCCAGGGAAGAAAAGGAATTGTCTTAATGCATGAGCTGGGAGACAGTGCTGGGAGCAGGGTACAGGCTGAGAGCATTAATGGGTCTGCAGAGCACCAGCCGGAGACCCTCAGAAGGCTTCTAGGCTGCTGCCGAGCTCAGAAAAAGGGTAAGAGTGGGGACAGAGAATAGCGAGAATCTTCTGAAGTGGTTTTCAAAGGTGCTGCTCAGATATCTGAACAACTCTCAGGGCCATCCATGATTGACGCAATGTTTTCTGTAAACTGGAAAGATAGGGAAGGCATATCCTTTGGCTTTCCGGAGCCTGGGGTCTGGCTCTGTGCAGTATTCCACCAGATAAAGTTGGAAGAGGGCACATCTTTTATTTTCAAGTCTTATTTTCAAGTGAAGAAGCAACTACCAAACCCCCACCCTTCATCTTCACAGAGCTGAATTCTTCATCCCTACCATTTCTTTCTTAAAACTCAGCTGATGTCCTTCCGGTGCCTTTTCTTTGCCCTCCATTGTCTCTGCTTCAGCTCTGCTGCATGATTTCTACCTGCCCCACCCCTGCTTTCCACCGCACAGCACTTGAGGTCCATAGCTCCACAGCCCCCAGCAAACAGGGCCCTGGGGCAGTGCCCTCCCCTCAAGGACACTTTTCCTTCTGGAGGCAAGAACACCAGGCTTCTGGACGTCAAACTGCACCACCCTCAGTTACCATAGGTTTGGGATGATAGCAAATGACCACTATACGTAGCTGAAAGCAGCACAGAAATGTATTATTCTGCCCATTGCATATGCAAGGAACAGGCAGGAACTTGTTGCAAAAGCATAGTAAGCATGTGATCAGCTGCATCCTCGTGCCCAAATAAAGCTATTTTCATTTCATAAAGCAAGAGAGCAAGTCAAGTCATTAGGGAAATAGAAATGGGGAACTTAACTGCCTAATTGGAAGCTCTATTGCACTTGCAAAGTACCTTTGTTTTTCTAAAAATTCAAGGGAAACACATTGAGCTTATAATTGCAGATAGATCGATGCCACATTCCTTCCTGCATTAGCACACAAGGAGAGTCCCTTCCTGTGGGCTCATCCCAGCCCCCGCTAGCCCTGTACACAGCAGTGAGGGCCCAGAAGGAAACAGGCTGGCTCATAAAAGCAGGAAAAACAGAGGGGAGAGCAAAAGTCCTCTTCCTTCCCATGGAAGACAAAAGCACACAGAACTTTTCTGGCTGTTTTAGTTTAACTCTTCCTCAGCATAGTAAGAATTTTCGTGTGTTTGGTTTATATGTTGGACATTTCCTATGTGCATGGTGCAACTCAAGGCTAAGCTATCTCTCTGAGCTTCAGCGACTTCATCTGTAAATGCAAGGGTCAAGCATGATGGTTACAGCTCTGGATTCCACCGAAGTACCCCGGGAGCCACTGAGGGGCAGGGTCCACATGGGAGATAGGGCCGGGGAAGGGACAAGTAGATGATATTCTAATCCCCACCCCCTGCCCACTTCAGTGAGAATGCCCCTGCCCTGTACCTGTTTAGTATTTTGGAATGCCTCATTAAGGTATTATTTGGTGAGGGCAGGAGGTAAGGTTGCTTAAATACACACATACACACACACATGGAATCCACTGAGCATGATCACCTCTGTGCTCTACTCCAGGACTGGGAAATTCAAGCTCGAGTCTCCTAATCTCACTGAGGAGATGAGAGAAGCCCTCACTGAACGGCTTGGAAGCCTGGTTACAGAACGCGGCTGCTGGTGGAATCTCCGGAGCACACATCCCAGGAGTTCAGAGAGTAAAAAGCCATGGACTGTGTTTCCTGAGAGGGTCAGGCTTGACCTGCCGGTCAATCCTGCCCAAAGGACTGTTTTGAGATTGAACAAGGGCAGTTCCTGCATCACATACTGTTTCATGGAGAACTCCTCTAAACTCCTCTTTTCCCAATGCATTTAATATGTCTCTTATGAGCTGAAAAAATGAGAACATTCAGATTTACCTGGATGCTCATCTGGGTCATCAGGTCCTCTTATAGATAAAGTCTTTTTGTCTAGGACGTCTCTGTCTGAGAGGTTGAGAGGCATTTATCAGCACAGGACCCTCCAATGAAGAAGAGCACATGGCATCCACAGAAAGCACCAGAGGAATATTCCTCTCAGAGCTAACATCATGCCATTTCTGAGAATTACCAAGCAGCCCCCAAACCCAAGGAATGGAACTCTTCAACAGCTGCATATCAGATACTCTGAGTGCACGTGGGAGAGACATCTAAAGCCTCTGGGCACAACTAGCTACCATGTCCCCTCACGAAGCCAGCCCTGCAAACATAAAAGGGCTCAGCTTTGACTCTGTCTTCTGATCCCCAGGATAGGCTCACACAGCACCAGTGGGCACTTCCCCACTCCATGTCCTGTCTGTGGCCACCTTTATCTTTGGAGAAGATAAGAAGATAACACATACGAAGATGAAGTTAAAAGGCACTTTCTACCCTGCTCTCCAAGAATGACCCCCAGGCCTCAGGCCTGTGGTTTGCGGGAACACACATTTCCACTCGAGTGCAGGAGGAAATCTGCCTGACAGGCGCAGGCCAGGCCATGACATCCTAAGTGTGATTTGGTCCCTGACTGCATCAGAAATGGGACCTGAGGCCAGGCCACCCAGTCCTCTCTGCAGTAGCCGAGCTGGGCACTCACCCCTCTGTCCTCAGGCACATCTCTTGGGAGCACAGAGGAGCACTGCAGGGGGAGAAACTCGACTGCTCTCCCAAGTAGGAGATGGCTGGATTTGCACGGACAGCAGGCACTGGTCTGTAACCACCAAAACCCTAGGTTCCCCCAAAGATCCAAACCCCGAACAGAGACAGCATACCCCCAGAGAAATGGCAGTATGTGGAGAGAAGAGGAGACAAACAGAAGTAACAGGGAGAGTGATGAATGGCTAGTCTTGTTTGCTGGACTAGTTATTACTGAGCCATTTGCCATTCGGCCCCATGTATTTTTAAAGCATACAGTTAAGGAGCATTTATTAAAATGTTTTCAAGTTGTCCTTCTAAAGAAGAGACCCTGACAGGCCACTCAGGATACTGCGAAGCTGGGTTAAACACTATTATCCCTGCAGCAACCATGGGGAGACAAGAGTATAATGGATTACCTTAATTTCCCAGAGACACGCGGTGAATTCATTACAGGGAGGAAAAAACGGAAAAGAAAAAGACAATCAGATTAAAGAGTCCTGAAGCTGGGCCGCCTTGCCAAGAAAGCCAACCAGTGTGAGACAAGGAGAGACGAGCCCCAAACCTCTGAGGGGACCGCTCCAAAACGCAGTCCTTAGAAACACAGACGCCTTTGGGAGCTCCAGATTCAAATGTGCAACAGAAACAAATTCACCACACACAAACCGTGAGGGCTCAGCAATCTGCCTCGCACTGCAGACTGGAAGAGGAGGAAAAAAATCATCCAGATCCTAATTTAGTTCAGGAGCTTGTTTTCTTACACTGACAAATCCTCCTAAAAATGATTTCCTGATTAGAGTCAAACGTCCGAGGCCAAAACTCTGGGCGAGTGCAGTGCCGTCAGCATATTAATGGTGTTCCTTAGCAACTCTCTCTCCCCTCCACTTTTAGAAGAAACAACACCTCTGCCGGGACCGCAAAGCTGAAGCCTCAGTACCTCTGATGATGCACGGCTTGGAGGCAGGCGCAGATGGGCCAGGCCGCCCGGAGGGTAGAGCACTGGCCAGCAGCAGGACACAAGCAGCGAATGCCAAGGCAGGTGCAGGGCCGTCGTGCGAGACGAGGCGAGGGACCACCTTGTCTCAGGGTCTCTCCAGGCTTGCAACTGTCATCTGCAATTTACCAACTGGAAATGCAAATCCCAATCCTCACACAGAGCTGATGTCTTTTTCTCACCAGGCTTAAAGATGTGAGAAACGCTAGAGGGAGGTCAAGTCAGTAACCAGTAAGGAAAGGGGTTTCCTGAACTGATTTTGTTTTTATAATCCACTTTGGAATTTTTGGAACTGGCTTGGAAGGAAGTGAAAGCCAAGACTTCATTCATCCATTGATGAAATATTTATTACACATTGAGAGTATGCCAGGGGCTGCCCTCTGTGCACTGTCAGTGAGCGCTGAGCACTACCAATGAGCCCGAAAGCTGGAAGGGACCATCAACTCCAACAATCTCATTTTCCAGATAAGCAAACTGAGGCCTCTCGAGGTTGACCTCCCTGAGACATGTGTGATGTATTGACAGATCTAGTGCATGAATCCAAGTATTTCCACCATGACTACTAATTCTCAGACCAGATGCTTCAAAACTGGACTTGGATAGTCTTACTTTGAGAAGTGGAGAAGTGAAATTCAATTTGCCCATATTCCCATCCTTGGAGGAAGTGATATTCATCTTAAGCCAAAACATATTGGTAAATTCTCTAATTTAGTCAGATGATGTCTCACTTTACATGATAAATGTTTCTAAAAAGTTGCATGCAAATCAAATTTTGGTAAATTGAATTACTTTCTTAAAAGCACAAGACAGATTGCTTTGTAAAGGAACCCTGGGCTGAAAATGAGAAATATTTCTGCAATTTAAATAATAACTACCTCCATAATTTATCTCTTCTGTAATTCATAATTTAATATTCTTTGGTTTTGTTTAGCATCACTTGTTTAAAACAAGAAAGATCTATATTTATGCAGCTAGTGTCACCACGAAGTTTGAAATACATTAATAATAACTAATACTTTCCTTCTAGATATCCTTGAGAACTAATAAGGAACTGGTATTCCCATTTGGCCGATGGAAAAAGTCAAGGCATGGAGTAAAGCTAGATCCAAGATCATGGAGAAAGTCAGCAATGTAGATAGGATGCCCACATGGTCTTGGTTATAAACCCTATATTTTAATCTACTGGGCTAGGACATTGTGGGCCAGCATTGTACTAGAATTCTCTAGAGAAACAGAACCAATAGGAAACATATAGATATATAAAAGGAGATTTATTACAGGAATTGGCTCACGTGATTATGAAGGCTGAGAAATGCATGATATGTCATCTGCAAGCTGGGGAGCCAAAAAAGCCAGTGGCATAATTCAATCCAAGTCTGATGGCATGAAAAAGTTGGGGGAGGGTGCTTTGCAAGGGAGGCAGAAGAGGGGCCACTAGTGTTAACTTCCAGAGTCTGAAGGCCAGAGAACAAGCAGCTCCGACATTGGAAGCAAGAGAAGATGGATGTCCCAGCTTAAGAAAAGAAGGAGATCTGTCCTTCTTCCTTCTTGTTGTTCCATTTGGGCTCCCAGTGGATTGGATGACGCCCATCCACACCGGTGAGGGTGGGTCTCCTTTACTCAGTCTACTGTTTCAAATGCTAATCTCTTCTGGAAACATCCTCACAGACACACCCGGAATAATGTTTTACCAGCTATCTGAGCATCCCCTCAGCCCAGTTAAGTTTAAAAATTAACCATCACACGTGTTTTCTCCAAGACAGACATTCCCCACATCCACAGATGTGTGGACTCCAAAGAAATCCATGAACCACCTCAAAGGCATATGTTTCAGAAATTCAAGAACAGCCTCATACCCTCCTCTCTGCCCATTCGCTTGACTCACTCAGGAAACATGGAGAGAAAAAAGGAAGAAAAAAAAAAAAACAGTCTCAATCAATCCATGACAATGTATCTCTATTGATTCCCCATCACAAATTCAACCCTCCGACTGTAGGGAAGAAAAGGGAAGAATACAGGCTCTGCCCTCAAGGACCGTTTGTCCACTTAGAGAGGCAAGGTTCACACACAAAACTACATTCGAGTCCACGCTGGTCTTTCCCACTGGACTGTAGAACCTCAAGGTAAAAGACCTTCCTCATATTTGCAACATTAGCAACTTGCCTTGGAAAAAGTTAGTACCCAGTTAAATTTCTTATCATATTAAATTACGAAAGTATGGGGAGATTGGGAAGGATGTTATCTGCGAATATCTGGAGAGATGATGACAATAGATAAACATATTTGTACCTCCAGAACAGTATGATCTCCTCTGCAATGTAGGAAGAAGAATGCCAACCTCACAGAGTTGAGTGGCCTAAGAGAGCTAAAGCACTTAGCACATCTCTGGCACACAGTGAGCTCTTAATAACCAGTCCCTACCATTTATATTGCAAGGATCACAGACTGTGGTGACAGAAGAACTGGTGACAGAGCAACATGAGGAAGAATGTTCCAGAAGTACTGAGGGCTGCTCACTAACGGAAGCTACTACATGGTCAGTGAGCCCTGCCCAGAAGCTAGATGCTCATCTCTCAGTGAAGAATATCAAGAAAAGTCCTGCACTAGGTAACAGTTAGCTGATAGCACCAGTTCATTAACCTGGCTAAGATTCAGAATAATGTAGACACTGTTTTAAAAATACACAGTTCTGGGCCAATCCAGACTTCTTCAACAATTATGGAAAAGCCCAGAAATCTGTGTTTTAAAAAGCATTCCAAGGGATTTTTATGTAGCTGATCAAGCAGGGTTCTAATTACCTAAGTTTGAGAACCACATGTACAGAAAAAGTTTATGGTCTCTTCTAAATTCTGGGGCTCAAGGAATCCTTTATCTATCCAGAATAGTGTCATAGAAAATAATACAAGTTAATAAAGTCAGAAAGATTGCGTTCAAATCTCTGCTCTGCCATTTCCTATCTCTATGACTTAAAGCACCTTGAATGTTGTCCCAAAGCCTCAGCTTCCTGTCTATAAAATAGAAATAAAGATGACTATCTTGTACGGAGGTTCTAGGGGGGGTTTCTGGCCCATAATAAGTACTCAATAAATATTTTATGACCCTGATAGAAAAGTTATCTCTCATAGTTCGAGGAAAACAATAGGGATTTAACAAATATCAGTTTCCTTTCTTCCTGCCATCCCAAGCTTATGTATTATGTAGAAGAAAGCAAGTTCACCTAAACTGAGATGGACAAAAGATGAGAAAGTAATAGATGGAGACACCAGAAGAGCAGGAAAATAGCTTTGAGAATTCCCAGAAAAGGCAAGAGGATTCCCAAAACTTAAAGAACAGGGAGAGAAAAAAACACAATTGTATTATATTTCAGTAGGAAAGTAAAGAAGAATGAAAGGATCATAGATCTTTCTGGATTTTGTTGGGTGTTCTCAATCATTAAATCTGCATTTAGAAATATTTGTATTTGCTAAAAACCAAGAGCCTTGGCGCACAGGGAGAATGAAAAGAGCAAGGGACGGGGTCTAATTAATCATCAAGAGGCTGTCACATTGACAACCAGAAGAATTGGAAAGTTACAAAGTACCAGCACCAAACAGCATCAATCACCCAACGATGGTAAATAAATTAATCAAAAATCATTGGGTACCAAAAGGTCTGGGGGAAAAATAAAAGGCAGAAGAGAAAAATGATCAGGAGCAGTAGGCGAGCAAAATAGCAGAACTTGACCCTGTTAAAACAGAAGCCATGCACTCTGGCAGATCGCCAGCCCTCTGCCTGCAGTGCCTTTCCCACCCTCGAAGAGAGGACTGAGGACAACTGGGAGCGAATGTCATATGGATGCCAATGTCTTCACACCTATTACCCCTCTGTACTGAATAGGAAATCCACCCAGCATCCCATACCCCCAGCAGAAGGGAAAACCATCATCCTTGACATTTAGGTCATCCTAAATACTACTTGGCTCAAAACCGTTCCCTGATTCATTCTTAAGCTGCCATATTTGTGTATGAATTAAAACCCATCTAGCCTTCTGAGAACCACTTCTTAACGGCCCCAGGCCGGCACAGACTACATAAATCTCCCCTCTGTGATACTGGGAGCCCTCCCTAATCCAGAATTATAATACCTGGCCCTACCCTCCCTAACCTGGCCTATATTTCCCCAATTAATTCACTTTTTCTTTACCTGGCAAAAGAGTGGCTGTGGCGGATATTAACCAGATCAACAACTTTCCCATTCTTTTTCCAATCAGGATGCACATATTTGCCCCTCCAGGCTCACAGAGGACTCCCAGGGCACGACTATGAATTAAAAGAATAGAACACCTGGATTTTCTATGGACCACTCGGGTCATGAAACCCTCCGGTGCACTTTAACATGAGCTAGGGCTCGAGCTCCACATTTTTTTAAGAAATTTTTGACATGCCAGATCATACATCCTTTACATTCACCCACAACTGGTAATTTGCCATTTAATTCCATTTAACAGGTATTCAGTGAGTACCCACAGGGTTCCAGGGATGATACAGAAATGAGTGGAGCCACGTTTCTGTATTCTGAGAACTCACAGACTAGTAAGAGAGACAAAATCATCACAAATGTCATGATCTGGCCACCATGACCATGGGGACGACACGGAGGCTGACAACGTACTGTAGGACTAAAGACAGAAGCAACTCTCCTGTGAGGCACCCGAACAGGCTTGCTGGGACTGTGGGGGTGATACAGGAATTTGACATGACTTGGGAGAAAGTCCAGACATGGACACTGAAGATAGAAGGAGGGCATTTAAGACACAGAGTCGAACTTGAGAAAAGCCTCAGAGGTGGGCGAATGCAGGATATTATCGGGAATCATGAAAAGGCTGGCTTTGTGTAGAGAAAGGAGGGTCATGAGGCAGTGGGAGGCAGATGATAAGGGTTAGGGAGAATCTCATCAATGCAAAAGTGTCCCTCTGCCCTGAACCGTTCTGACCATCTGGGTGCACAATACTCTCGCTTCTCTAGACACCCAGGGAAGTCATGTGGGGCAAGCTTCCAAGGTGCTCAGAAGCCTTCCCAAGTGTCTCCTGGAATTGCTCATGGCCTGGAGTGTCCAAATATGAGAGCGGCAGCAGTCAGCACCGGAGGCTGCAAGGAACCAGTCCCCACATAGCGGTGCCCACATCCGAGGCCCAGCAAGGGAAATATCACAGAAGTGATACCTGAGCACGAATGGGTTATGTACAGATTATGTACACCCAACCAGGCGATAGACAGGTAGGTATCAAAAAGATAATGCAAATGGATATATTTCAGAAAGGGAGACACTATGTATGCTTGACTGATTAATGAGTGAACCAGACTCAACAGGGCACAAGCAACAGGACCTGACTTCTCTGCCACAGCCGCCCCCTTTCAACCTGTTCTGTGGGATCATGCCTCCCTGCTCCTGAATGAATAGCCAAAGTCTCATAACTTTTTCTGTTAATGCTCAGATAAAAAGCAAATAACCTCCTTTGTGGAGCACCTTAAGGAAGCCAGTCCTATGTAATATTAAAATTCTAAAATCTCCTCCAATTTAATGGTGGCCCTGGAGGCCTGGGGGAGAAGTCAGCTTCTTGGTTTTTTCCTTTTGCCCCGCACCCTCGCCACACACACACACACACACTCTCTACAGTGCTTACGTGTGGCCCCACAGGAGTGAGTACAAAGGAGACAGAGGGAAAGAAAGGGGCAGGAAAGGTCTTCCTGAAATGGTGCAGATACAGTCCAGCATCAGTGCTCTTGGAATGCAGGGAATATCATCCAAAGCTAAGTATTTTATTCATGGAGTGCTTTACTGGAGACCCCAATCTTGCAATCTCTTGCAAAAACAATGCTTCCTGTGACCCTCAGCACTCCCTCAGCCATCAGCATCTTGTAGTCTACCCCACTCCTAGGTCCCCTCACCTCTCCATGGGGTCCCTTTGGGCAGCTGGACCCTGTGCAGACCTCCTTCTCAGAACTTCCTCTATTCTGCAGGAAATTCACTTCATAGGCCTGGTCACACCCTGGAAGGGCAGACTATTCCCAAAGCAATTCTGATTCTTTCCTCTCTGCTGTCTCTGCCCAAGCTAACCAAGAGTCCATTTGCTAGGTCCATCAAAAGCCAGAGAACACAGGTAAAGCTCCCTGAGCAGCCGCCTTGACTAGAGAAGCCTCCACCACTCCTCCCTACTTGGGATATATGGAGAACAAATCACCATGTATCGACAGCTTTCCCCAAAGGCACCATGTCCTGTCTCCTATCTTCCACCTCTTTTCTTTTATGCCCCGGAGATGGGTGATGGGCTAATGCTGACAGAAGAGTTTGGGGTCACCTCTTTTTAAAGCCCTTTATAGATGGCCAGCCTATCATTTAAATTGTGACAGTACTTGGCATACCTTTTTATTGGATTTGGGGCATTAGCTGAAATTCCAAGCAGCCCAAAAAAAAAAAAAAAAAAAAAAAAAATTCCTATTACAATCCTGATACAGGACCATAAATCACTGACTTATATAGGTTCAAGAGCCCTGAGAGATAACAGAGTGCCCTCCACGCATTTTGTATGTTAGGAAACTAAGACCTCTCCCCTGTCTCTTGTATCTCCTGTAGAGGGGATTACAGAAACTGGGGAAAGACTGAACTGTTCCTGGCAGAACACGTCTCCTCACTAGCTGCTCGCAACGTCTCTCAAGATCTGAAGAGAAAGGGCCTTCGAGCAGAAAAGGCCACAGGGCAACCGGGACATGCAAGTCTATGTATTTTTTTAAAAGATTTTATTTATTTATTTGACATAGCGAGAGAGAGCACAAGCAGGAAGAGCAGCGGAGGTGAAGCAGGCTCCCCGCTGAGCAAGGAGCCCAACGCGGGACTCGATCCCAGGACCCTGGGATCATGACCTGAGCTGAAGGCAGACGCTTAACCAACTGAGTCACCCAGGCGTCCTGCAAGTCTGTGTATTAATGAGGATTGGTTTATCTTTGTTAGGCGAAGAAACAACCTCTGAAATCTCAATGGCTTAACAACACAGTATCAGTTTACTTCCCACTCGCTCCAAGTTCCACGTGGGTTGGTAGTTCTCCTCAGCAGCTTTCCTCCAAGGAGTGGTTCAGGGATCCAGGCTGCTCCTCTCCTGTGGTTCTACCTTATTACAGAGTTGAGGATGCCCTTCAAGGTTGTTCACAAGCCAGCAGATGGGGGGAAGGGAGCAGAGGAAATCACAGGATTACTTAACCACCTTAGTCCATATTACTTCTGCCCACATTTCATGGGCCAGAACTAGTCACACGGTGAATCTAAATCAAGTAAGCGTAGAAAAATAGAAAAGTCTACAGAAATCCCTGCAGGACCAAGTCTGCACCACCTACTAAACAGCCATTTCATTCTATGGACAAAGGTATAACTCCTCTTTATTCTGCTACTGAAGTCCACCTTTTCTTATCTAAAGCCTCATTTCTCTCCATGTTGTGATTTGATAAGGAAGAGGAATTTTATATCCTTAATCAGAGGCAGTAGGGTATTGAGATTAAGAGCACAGGCTCTGGAGTCAGAACGCCAGGGTCTGAATCCAGGTTCTGCCACCTGTTAGCTAAGTGGCTTGGAATAAGTCACGAAGCTCTCTCATCTGTAACATGGATGATAACAGTACCTACCTGGAATGGCTGTTGCAAAAATTCAATAAGCTAACATACCTATGGGACCTAGAATAGTGCCTGGCTCAGAGCAATCCCTATAAAGATGTTTCCTGTTAACATTATGGTTATTATTATTCTCCAAACCAAACTCTCTGCCCTGTTAATGACAGTTGCTCTTGGCTCTACATAGTTCCCCATTAGCAGACAGCACCTTGCTGAAAGATGCCAGAGCACTGTAGCTCATTGCTTTAGGGAAGAAGACAGATCCCACCGTCTGCAAAGCTTCAAGGTCATTTTTCCAAATCAATTTTCTGGGACCAGGCATGGTAAGAATAAAGCCTTCATAGTCGTGTTCCAGGGTGGTAGAAATGCTCCATGCTTCAATAGCTCAATGGCCTCACACCAGCTCTCAGTGGCCCGCGGCTCTCTGAAGAAGGAACTATGTCCTAAGGGTGAAAAGTTATTTAGTTTCCCTGCCTGACATTCTAGCTCCTGGCCTTCTAGAAACAGAGAAGCTGTTGTCACAGTGCCAAGACGTGACAAATGATGTGGAGGGAGTGTTATGATACAGCCATCCATATCCGCTGTCAGAGGCCAGGACCATAAGGGGACGGAAATGAACGAGGAAACTGTTAATTGTATAGCTCTAAAGCTTTCCCAGAGAAACTTCAGAGGGAAGTATGTTTTGCCCTCACCCAGAAAGGCAGAATATGCTGAAAGCCGTTAGGGAAGACAGGCAAAGCGAGGGGGAAGGAAATCACCCCAGAGACAGTAAAATGAGCAAGAGAGGAATACTGCAGACAGAATCATTGCAAAAGCGTGTGTCTGTTACACTGGGAGAGAGAACAGAGGTTACTCTTTACAAGACTCTGGGTAAGTCCGTAATATTCAGAGTTGCCAGAATATATAAAAGGAAGATGGTGATATCTTACTTTCCTAGAGGCAGGGGGCTATTCTTGAGGACCCCCCCGAATCTGAGACTATATGAATCTTTCAGCATGTGATGCCCTTTCTTCCCTCCAATTATCTTTGCCTTTGGTGTAGAGTTGTTTATTTGATAAATGTGAAATGGGGATTTCATGGTCCTAGATTTAGTCTCATTCATAGAGATATAAGTGAGATGGAGAAAAATTATACATATAACAAAGTCCTCTGCACAAATCACCTCCTCTTTCTGGAGAATGGGTTCTACCATCACACACAAACATGTGCCATGCCATGAAGTTCCAGTGTGTGGGCTGGATCTTTCTGAAAGGAAAGATCCAATACATGTCACATAGCCTGGATGCTTTGATTCTCTATGCTCATTCTCTATGATCCACAACAGAGACTGTATTAAAAGGTTTAGTGCTTTGGGGCCGCCTGGGTGGCTCAGTCGTGTCTGCCTTCAGCTCAGGTCATGATCCCAGGGTCCTGGGATCAAGTCCCGCACCGGGCTCCTCGCTCAGCAGGGAGCCTGCTTCTCCCTCTGCCTGCAGCTCCCCCTGCTTGTGCTCTCGCTCACTCTCTCTCACCTATGCTCTCTCTCTCTCTAGCAAATAAATAAATAAAATCTTTAAAAAAAAAAAAAAAAGGACTAGTGCTTTGACCCTAATATGAAGTTTACAGAATCCACATTAAAATAACAGTAAGGAATTTCTTCTTCTGCCCAGGACAGAGCAAGAGGAACCAAATTCATCCTCCTGCCTGAAACAAACGAACAAACAAAAAGAACAAACAAGAAAGCAACATATATGAAGCAATGGTTTTCAAGATTCAGTACATCAGAGAATGAAGGACAGTGATCCGATCCCTGAAAGAGGAAGAACAAATGAGTAGAGCCTTAGAGCCTTATAAATGCCCCAGTTACTGCCTTGAAAGAGTCTCTATGTCATGACCCAAACAGAGGGATCTAGGCAGAGACCAGCACATAGCCGGAGCCAAGCAGGTAGAGTTGAAAGTCCAAGGGACCTGGACTTTACTATTATAAGGACTTTTACCACATGTGAGATAATATAATATCACTTGAAAGTAGATCATGATTAAATATGTGTTCTATAATTTATAAAGAAACCATTAGAATAATTAGACAAAGAGTTATAGCTGTAAGTCAACGAATAAAGGAGACAAAATAGAAAAAAAATTAAGTGCTCAGTTAATCAAAAATAAGGTAGAAAAAGAGGGAAAGGAAAACTCAAAATAGATGGAATAAAGAGAAAACAAATAGCAAGGGTGCCTGGGTGGCTCAGTCGTTAAGCGTCTGCCTTCGGCTCAGGTCATGATCCCAGAGTCCTGAGATCGAGTCCCACATCAGGCTCCCTGCTCATCTGGAAGCCTGCTTCTCCCTCTCCCACTCCCCCTGTTTGTGTTCCTGCTCTTGCTATCTCTCTTTCTGTCAAATAAATAAATAAAATCTTAAAAAAAAAGAAAACAAAAAGCAAGATGATAGATTTAAACCTACCCATATCAATAGTCATATTAAATATAAATGATCTAAACACTCCAATTGAAAGACAGAGATTATCAAAACCAAAGTACAAAAAAGAAAACTACACACCAATATTTCACATGAATTTAGATATAAAAATCCTCAACAAAATATTAGCAAATCAAATCCAATGATGTATAAAAAGAATGTCACAAGACTAAATGGGATTTATTCCAAGTGCTCATTCAACATTGCAATGTTGAATGCAAGGCTCATTCAACATTGAAAAATCAATCAATAACCTACATCAACATGCTAAAGAAAAATCATATGATAATTTCAAATGATTCAGAAAAAAAATGTTTGACAAAGTCCAATATCCATTCACAATAAAAACTCTCAGCAAATTAGGAATTAAGGGGAATTACTTTAACCTGGTAAAGAGCATCTACCAAAAAAAGCCACAGCTCACACCATACTTATGGTCAAAGATTGAATTTCCGAAATGGGGGACAGACTGGTAGTTGTTAGGTATTAAAAACAGGGGCAGGGTAGAGCAGAGGAAGGAGAAACATGAAAGATCTTTGTGTTGACTGAACTTTCTACATCTTGACTGGGGAACACACACACACACACACACACACACACACACACACACACACACACACACACAAATAAGTAGAAGCAAAACAGGAAAAATGAACAAGTCTGATGGATTGTATTAATGTCAGTATCCTGATTTTGATATTGTACTGCAGTTTGCAAGTTGTTATCAAAGGAAATTGAGCAAAGGGAGCAAAGGATTTGTCTACATTATTTCTTACAACAGCATATGAATCTACAACTATCTCAAAATAAAAATCTTTTATAAGGGAGAGATTTTCAGATTCAAAAAATATATAAGACCAAATTTATGCTGTCATAAAAAATATTTTAAATATAAAAACATAAATGGTTAAATGTAAAATAATGGAATATATATATATCACCTGTACATTTACACATATGTGTATATATAAATGCTAACATTAATAAAAAGAAGGCTGGAATGGCTGTATTAATAGCATATGAAGTGGATTTCAGAGCACTGAATATTATCAAAGTTAAAGAAAGTCATGTCATAATGATAAAGGGGTCAATTCACCAGAGTCACAGAACAATCCTAAATGTTTATGCAATTTATAACAGTTTTAAAATACATGAAAATAACCGATAGAACTTCAAGAAGAAATAGACAAGTCCACAAGTACAGTCAGAGTTTTCAACATTCATCTCCCCAAAATTAATAGAAACAAGTACAAAAATAATTGGAAAGAATACAGAACACTTGAACAATGCTATCATATGTACATGCAAAATTTGTCCACAAATGTTCATAACAGCTTTATTTGTAAGAGCAAAAATTGGAAAAACCCAAATGCCCATCAATTGGTAAATAGATAAACAAATGATGGTTTATCCATAAAGTGGAACACTACTCAGCCATAAAAGAAATGAACTAGTTACACACAAAAAACATGGTTGAACATCAAAATAATTATGCTTTGTGGGAAAAGCCAGTCAAATGGTATTTAGCGTCAAGTTCCATTTATATGAAATACTCACAAATGCAAATTTATCATGTCAGCAGATCACCAGTTAACAGGGGATGGGGAGCAGACACTGGTCGGAGTGAGGGATTGTAGAGGGGCTCCAAGGATCTTTTGTGGGTGACAGTTCATTATCTTGATTGGGCATAATTTCATGAGTGTACATATCAGTCAAGCCTTATCAGAATGTATACTTCAAATATGGGAAGTTTATTATATGTCAGTTATACCCCAATAAAGTTGTTTAAAACACACAGTGTGACCAGCACCCATCAAAGGGCATCGACCATTGTCCCCAGCAGTGATCCTGAGACCAGGAACCCTGTCATCAGGCTCCTTCCTCTACCTGCCTAGGTCTGGGCCCAAGCAGCCTCAGTTAAAACATTGATGATTCTGCCGATGAATCTCCCAATGAGAGATCCCTCTCATGAGGCTACTCTTCAGTCTGTGATGACATGTGATTAATTTTTAAAAAGAAGAGCATTTTCTGTGCCTTTGGCCTTTTTGCCTCTGCCAGGGACGGCTGTGTTTCCTATCAGAGCATGCCCCAGGAAAGGTCTTGTGTGCTTGCTCAGGTTAGAACTCCCTGCAGGTGGCTACAGTGCGGCACTCACTGCCAAAAACCAGAGACCAAGGGCTGCTTTGGTCCTCTCCGTGCTTTGCATACCCCGGGGGCCCAGCAGCCTTGGCAGAGAAGCCACGTGCTATGCTACCCTGCCATTACCACAGCCTCAGAACAGAAGACAAGGGGTGGTGGCAAGTAACTCCTTGCCCAGATGAGTAAACCGAGGCCGAGGAGGCAGTTCTGGGTCACTCGCTGAAACCTGCTTCTTCATTCTGACTCTGCTTGTGCTCTGGGCTTTTCTCAAGTGACAAGATGGTAAGGTAAATAGAAAAGACAAACCTCTCGCTGCCACTCCTCCCCCCCTCACTAGACTGGAAAAGAGTCCCCTTAAGTTCTGAATGCTCTGCTACAGATGTCCCATGCTCAAATTTCCCATCATTTGGTTAAGAGTAATTTCTTCAGCACCTCACACTCCAATCAGCTGGTTTGGAAAAAAAAAAAAAGTCATTAGGCTGACAGCCTTAGAAGTGGATAAAGATATTAGCAGGAGGCCTGCTGGTTCCAACAAGCAGCAGACAAATAATGATCGATAGTTTTTATCTCCTAATGACTGGACGGCGATTGGGTAGCCTCCAGCTAAGAACTTCGTTGACAACCCCAGGGTTGCTTCAAGGAGGGAGAGGAAACCAATTTTTATGAGACGTGAGGATACCCTTCAGAAACACCTGGATCCCAGTCACTATGATCCCAGCAGCTGATTTGATCTGGATTCTTCTCTCTGTCCTTTGTAATCACCAAGTTCTCCCAAATTGTCCCCATCCTCCATCCGTACAGCCTCCACTCAGGCCAGGAATCACCTCAAATATGTCTGACAGCAGACAAAGGGGCCCTGGTCCATGAAAATTATTTATATCCTAGCGTGCCCTCCCTGGGGGTCTTTAAGGGGATCCTGAACACCATTCACAGCTATTTCGAACTCTGCAGGGAGGACTGAGTGTCTTTCATTAGTTGTCTTCTAAACGTGTCCATCTACAGCAACGTTCTTTCTTCTTTGTCAACGCCTATCTCTTGTGCATCAGCCAAGACATGGAACATGCTCGCTCTCCACCCATCTTCTATTCATTATTTCTTTTCTGCCTTGACTTTGCCGAATTGGTTGTCTCCAGCTACCAAAATTTTCACTTCAGAGTTCTACCAGAGGGCATTATGATGAACTCCAACTCATTTTGAGACTCTCCCTCTTGGCCATTCCCCATTTCCTGACATAAACCGCTCAATGCCCTCTCACTCAGGGACCCCACTTCTGTGGGGTTGGTGCTATACCCTTGACGATGAATTGTCCAATTAATTCCCCAGCAAGAGGCAAGAGAATGTCTTCTGGACAGTAGTGGGACAGGAGAGGCACTTGGCACGTGGGAGAGCAGGCACGGAACGCACACACCCCCAGCCACACCACACAGCGTGGTCAAGCATTTCCCAGCCTGTGGCCAATGGAATGCTAATTTCCCAAGATGTTAATGGGTACCACAGTTTTCTCTTCCAGGATTTTCATGGCCAAATAAGCATGGTCAACGTTAAATTAAAGAAAGCTAAAAATATTCCTTTGCTGCTGAAAACCTCACAGCCTTCCATATGGTCAGATTTAAAGTTCTTCCCAAGAAGGAGGCATATTATACATCACTTGCAAATAATATGATCATGGAACCCCTTATTGACAGAGCATCCCACAGGGTTACAGCATTCCATGAAGCATGTTTTGTAAAACATCTCCTTAAAAGATTCGGCCCACAGGTTCACTTAGGTCCCTGAGTGAGAATCCATTCTTTGCACATACCCAGTTTAGCAAATCACATCACAGTTTTTCTTGGCCTAATCATCACATGGTCCCAGTGCACCACGTCAGTCAGTCTGTGCTTTAAAAAAAAAAAAAAAAATGGGGAGGCACAATAGAAATGAAAACTACTGGCAAGCATTGAAATCAAAATTATCCCACAATAAGTTTACAGCATAAACACCTTCCAGCAACAAGCCAAAAGGCAGAAAACAGAATTATATCTAAAAACCAAACTGTACCCCTACCACCTGTTCAGCAATCAATACCCCATTACCCTGTCTACAGAAGGGGCTTGCAAGCAACCATTCCCAGCCTGCAGTAGGAGTGAGGCAGGATTGCAGAACTGCTTGAATTGCTTACCAGCCCAAAGGAGAAGCTCAGGATTGTGGACACATGCCTGGGGGAAGTGTGGCCTGCACAACCCAGGCTACAAGCAAATGTAATCACACCATTCCACTAACCCTCGAAGTTGGCCACGGAGCCAACTGAATCCTTCCTCCTCATAGCTGAGGGGAGCTGGGAATGCGATACCAAACGGGACTCTCCACTCTCCTCCTTTAAAAATTATAGCACTGCCTGATCCTTTGCATAAGCCCTTGAGCCAAACAAACGGCCAAGAAACACCCAACACCTATCAACGAGGTGGCAACAGAATAATAAGGCGTCTGAACTATAGGCGACAGTGCTAAAGGAAATTGGGGAATTTAGCCCAAAGGAGAAAAGTCGGAATGTAAAACACTAATGTCTTCCTGTGTCTCAACAGCTCCCACACCAGGAGTATCATTATGGTAGCAGTTACAAGGAGGTCAATTTGGACGTGATAGTAAGGAAACTTTGTAACTCTGCAGATGTCAGCAAGGGTCATATTGCTCTTTAGGATCTATAAAGATTGCCTTGGGCAACCATTGTATGGGTTTTGAAAAATTCAATTGCCTTCCCTAAAACCAACTGTGGGGAGGGATGCTGGATTTACACATCTCTGAGTTTCCTTCTATAAGAATACATGTGTCAAGTGTGCCCTTTGTGCTCCACCAAGAGAGGGAAATAAACTGGAGGTTTTTACACACATGAACCACAATGAAAGGCACCGAAATGCAGCAACTTGCCATGGAAAATTCCCTGCACTGAAAGATAGGCACGGTCCACCTTGTGGTGCTTATTGGGAATCTGCTACTTGGTGAAGGATGGGGATAAAATCTCTCAATGCTCTGACCTGAGAATGTGTGCCAGGAGCCTCGCTGAAGTTAATGACTAACCTACTGGAATGTTACTTCTGCCTAGTGGAAGTAAGAAACTTTCGATCCAAATAGCTCAGTAAATTTACATTTTGACATTACCACTCTGGCTCCAAACATGTAGCCATGGTCTATTTAAAACAACCAAAGAAACACAGCCAGGCTCAGAAACAAGTAAATATCTTCATGGATCAGAAATAGAACGCAATTCCAAAACATAAACAGCTCCGAAATCACAGGCCCAGACCAAAACTACGGTGACCCAGAGTTCAATTCCTCTGGGACAATAGGAGGTGAGAAGGAGGCTCACTGCTTAAAGCTAGGGGGTAGATCCTTCCCCCACCCCCAACACACACACACACACACACACACACACACACACACACACACACACACACACACACAGAGTACTTGAGAAAGGAAGCAGAAAAGGACTACTCCCATGTACTCCAGGAGGCACAGAAATACAAATACAGCCCAGGATCAAGAAGGAAGCAAGGCACCCACTAGTTGGGAACAGGGCTAATAATTTCTCTGATTATATGATTGGGCTGGAAACAACTACCACCCCTGCAGGATCTGTTCAGGATCAGGGATTGGGATTACGTAATGGCAACCACATAACCACTCAGATGAGAGTGAGCCTTCGTAGGAGAAAAGAGGGAGAATAACAAAGAACCAATAGGATCTGCCCCCTCAAAATGAAGCCATAAATCAAAACTCCAAACCATGTAAAGAAATATTACACTAAGAAAGCAAGCATATAAAATGAGTTGAAACACAAAATCAATCTATATCCCTTTATTGAAGTGTGGAAATAAGCATGTTTAGGTGGATTAATGAAAGAATAACATCCTTTCAATGAACTCTTGTTCTATGGTGAAAAGGCAAAAGTGAAACAAGAAAATGGTATGAAAATGAATCAGTAAGAATCAGAAATGAAAATCATAGTAATAGATAGAAGCAGGATTTTTAAATCGATAAATGAGAGAAGCTCTAGCTCTGAAACAGAAGTGAAAGCAAAGTAGCAAAGGCAAAGATAGTGTGGAGAAGTACATCCAGAGGCTGCAGACACAGAGAGAAAAAGATAGGAGATAGGAAGATTCCTTAAGAAAGATGGAGTAAAGGGAGAAGTGCAAACACAGGTTGAATAAGCACTCCGAAGAAGGGAATGGAGGCAGGGGCACAGAAACAATATTTGGAAACTGAGAATGTTCCAGAAGTAGACAAAAACAGACTTTTTTTTTTTTTAAGATTTATTTATTTACTTTAGCGAGAGACAGACTGGGGTCGGGGGGCGGGGAATGGAGCAGAGGAAGAGAATCTCCAAGCACAGAGCCTAAGGCAGGGCCCAGTCCCACGACCCTGAGATCATGACCTGAGCTGAAACCAAGAGTCAGAGGCTCAACCAACTGCGCCACCCAGGCGCCCTGAGAAAGACAGAAATCTTGAGAATAAAGTGCCCTCAATTTATCAGGAGGGGAAAAATATAAATAAATCTATACCTAGACAAAGCGTAGTGCAACTATAGAATGTTACAGGTAATGCAAAGAATCTTAAAACCTATCTTTGAAAAGAAAGCTATCACATGTAGATTGAAAACAGGCTTTCCAAAGTCAAAACTAGATCCCAGAAGAGAAACTAACACACTCAAAAGGTGGAAGGAGAAACACTTTGCAGTGTTTATAGCCAGCTTAACTCTTATTTCAGGAAAAAGGCAAAATAAAGTCACTTTTCAGACAGAAAATTGAAACCAGATGGAAGATATGATACATGAGAAACAATATTGAGCACAGAAAAGGAAATTGATAAGAGATACCATTAAAAATAAATACTTCTTAATATAGGTCATTATAAAGATAAACTAAACTGCCTGCTGGTTTGTAAGCTGGCCCCCATCCTGGGAGGGCAAGGAGGGAGGGGAGACAGAAGCAGGCCACTCCAGACTGGGAGGTGGCAGGTTTAATAGCCAAGGGAACTTACCTAAGAGGCTTGTCTTGGGCACCACCAGAGGAGGAGATCTCCAGGTCTGCAGGCAGTAACTGGGTTCATTGGATGTACTGACCAGATAGTCTTGACAACCTGATGCTCTCTCAAGGCTGCATCCTTGAAAATGGCTCTGGTGATGGAACAGTGGGCAGAAGGTAGATTCCAAGGACAGAGGAGCAGGGAGGAGCCTTCTATTGCCTAGACTGGGCTCATGGGTCAGCCAGAGGTCACGTCCTTTGGATGACAGGTGGCATCAACCAGGGCTGGAGAGGGGAGAAGAGCCATGGGAGAAGCGGTGGCCGTTTGCAGGGCTCAGCCAGAGAGGGCTCCTGTAGTTGAGAGATTCGTTACATACAAGATGACTGAGAAAATAAGCAAATAAATTAAAACACACAAACCAGGTTTCTCTCTACTGAGAATGAGGGTACACATATGGAAAGGAGAATGTTAGAATAATCCATATGATGTTGGATTTAGGGATACTGATGTGAACTTATGGTTCCTAGTAGATAAATATGCATGTATATAGGACTAGATACAGATAGGCAGCTAGCTAGCTAAATATTCTAGCTCTGTCTGAGGGGCCTGGAAGCAAGAGAAACCAGTGGCAATGAGCACATCCAGTATCAGACCCTGGTTTCTAAAGGAAATCAGGAATTCCTGGGGGGAAAAAATGGCTGATTCCAGGGCTGGGGAAGGGAACATACAAGCCTGACCATCTTGTGCCAGAATGATAGGAACACATCCAAAAGAAAGGGATCCATCTTGACAGCTGTCTCACTGGCCAAATGGAGGACAACCTGAGCACCAAAATAGATGATGATGGTGAGGGATTATAACCCACTGAATAAAACAGAAACCCTTGGATACATACATACATAGAAGTTCTACCTGATGGTAGACTGCTAATTCATACATGGAGAAAATGGCCATTCGAGAACTGATTCAGGCAAGATTCACCAAAGGATGCTCATGCTCTAGGGTGAGGTTTTGATAAGGAGGAGCTTTATGTACACAGTCTCAAAGAACCTCCCCTTAAAATACCTACTAATTCCCTCTACAGTGGAGAAATTTGACAGCCACCATCTTAACTAAGTGATAGAAGTTCAGTGTTTTGTCTTTATCAGGAATGGGGACACCGACATCATGTGCCTTCCGAAATTGTCTACCCAGAAGCACACAGCATCACTTCTGTGACACTGCTCCCCAAAATACATAATCCGATATACTGCGGAGGAAGCACCACACAACACCCATCTATGGGACAGTCTTCCGAGTAACTGACCTGTCCTCCTAAAAAATGTCAAGTTGAAGGAGACTAGAGAGTCATGACAACTAAATGAGTGTTGTTGAACTGCACCTATAAAGAACAGTATTGGGACGTGCAAGGTCTGTGAATGGGATCTGTGGCAATATATGTGTGTGGTGGTAAGATGTCGATCTTCATTTCCTGATCATGAGAGGTGCAGTGTGGCTTTAGAGGAGAGTGTCCTTGTTTTTTAGGAATTGCATATTAAAGTACTTAGAGGAGTATCATTGTGCACATAATCTCAAATGTATTAGAAAAAAAAGAAGTATGTATGTGCATATATATTATATGTATATATAGAGAGAGAGAGACGGAGAGAGAGAGGAAGAGAGAATGTTAAAGCAAACGTGGCAGTGTGTTTTGGGGGGGCAAATGCAAAAAGGTTATAGAACACCTGAATGAAAAGTAAAACACTTGGAAGGAAGTTGAATTTTAGACCAACTGATCAATAGATAAATTTCCAACTGATATTTACCAAGTCAGGTGAGTGTCTAGGGAAAGAAAACCTGAATACAGAAAGCTGGATGCCCACACTGACCCACGAAGGCTTGAAGCAGATGAACTAGAACCTTCTTAATGCTAGGGAATGCCTGCACCCAAGCTTTTCCTTGGCACTTCCCGTCAGAGCCCTGTAAGAACCAATGTCCCCTTTTAATAACAAGCTTCCAGTCATGCTCTTTACTACCCCGAAACAAAAGTCACAGGTAATATATCCTACCAACATGATTTTTAAAATGAGAAATACATCGTCCTAACTCTAAGTAGAGAGATTAAAGGAAATAATTTACAGCAAAATCCATATCTCCATATGTAAGCGATCATAACTGCACTAAAAAGACATCAAGTCGTCAGATGGTCACCCCTATATCTGAAAGAATCATCATGAATGTGACACCTAAAAATGCCGGGAGATTCAAGAGTCTTGTATCTATGGCTAAGATTACTGGAGACTGTTTCTGTCAGTGAGCTCATTTTTCAAGATGGTGAAAAACTCTTGGTAAAGTTCTGAGCACAATAAAGTACAACCTTACCTCATTTCACAATCGACCTGCATTCTTGGCAGAAAAGATGCATTCATTTAAAACATGCAAAGACAATCACCAATATAATGAACTTATTCCAGTGCAACAGAGAAATAGATGGAAAACAACGTACAAAATAACGTAGTTTTCAATCTGCAAATGCAGAGGAGGATCCCTCACTAGGAGACATAAAGAAGTGGGCAGAGGCTTGTGTCTACATAGACTCACCAGGACTGAGACAGCTATGAGCACAGATTGCTCCAGGTATGTTGTAAGGCAACTCTGATACCATTAGAGGCGTTGCCATTGGTGATAATGCTTTTCCATGATCAGAATGATGTGAACAATTCCTGGTAAATTTCTGAATGTAATAAAATGCAATCTTTTCTCAAAATTTGCACAGTAGAAACGTCCCTGAGAAAGTCAGTGCAGATCAGAATTGTGCACAGAACACCTTATGTTGCATACAGAATAGTTAAGATCTATGCTCAGCTAATTATCAAGTTTTTCACACACATCAACATCCTTTGAAACTTTGGAGATTCATGTAGGGTGTAGGACAATTCCTCATATACAGGACCCATCCCTACCCCTCCTGCCCACATCATGGGGTCAACCAAAGGCCCCTGACCCACTTTCAAATGCCCTCTCAGAGACGGAATGTCTCCAGAGATCAAGGGTGCTCTGTAAACAACTGATTAGATTGGGAACAGAATCATGATCACGTGGTCCACAGATCTGGGAACCCCAGACAGATAGCATTCATTCCTGCTCCAGCGAACACCAATGCTAAAGAAGTTTGGACATTTCAGCTCAGAACATTTGCTTTAAGCCCTTCTGCAATGATGCACCCACCACAGGCAACTGATAAAACTCTATGAATGAATGAACAGGTCACTTTTCAGATTTGCTGTAACAAACAATACAGATGTTGTCTGGAAAGAGGTCAGCAAGATCAACTAACACCAAGTGTAAATAAAAAAGGGAACATGCCCTTAGATGCCCAGTTACAAAGAGTCAAGAGTCACAGCTGGGGAACAGAGCCAAGGTTCAAAGGCATCCGTGAGGCAGCTGCTATGGTCACTTCTCTACTATGAGGCAGCTCTGACTTTCTTGGGTTCGAGGCCCAGTGCCAGTTCTGCGGGCTTACTGGAAAGAGGTTCCCAGAACCTCTCCTTTTCAGTTTCCTCCTGAGGTGTGGCCATGAATAAAAACAGGAAGGCATTACAGGGTTCTCCTCAGAGCAGGAGGTGGGGAGGGGGAAGGATCTTTCTGGAACTTTCCCTAGCTTGGCTGGATGGGCTTCACAGAGCACTGGGAGTGGTCATAAAGATTAAGACCTTGAAGTCACAGTTGCCAGGAGCAGAATCACAGATTCTTTCATTTTGTCTATTGAATTTGATGTAAAAGCCTCAGTGTTTAACATATTGGGGCTATTCAAAAATTTGTAACCGCGACTGTTATTATTTCTATTACTTGCTATTTGTGGACAAGTGAAAAATCAATGGCTTCTCATCTGTTTCCTGGGCCTCCAAATTCAGTATTCACAAGATGAAACTGGGTCCGTGAATCTGTGAAGATTTTCACCTGATAAACATTTTACTGTCAATCTTTCCTCATGTCTTTTACCGAATTTTTTAAAATGCAGCAAACCCACAGCAATTTAAGCAATTAAGAGCACTAAATAGAAGTAATTTCCCAAAGACAGAGCCAAACAGATTGTGTGCATGAATAAAAGATCACAAACTGGGATACCCTCTAGATCCACCTCCCAGTTGGGGAAGGGGGAGACGCTCATCTTTTTTTTTCCGGAACACTTGGACCCATCAAAAATGCAGCCCAGGCCATTGGCCTCTCTTCCTTCCTATTTTCCAAGTACCCTCCCACCCTCTGGGGTAGGGTGAGGGCCCGGGGGAAGGGCTCCTAACCAAAGCTTCTATCGCCTGACCACCTGGTGTAGATTTTACTTGGTCCTCTGAGTAAACTGCTCTTTCCCCACAATACCCCCATTTGTTTGTATCCCTGCTAGGCACAGTTGTGGGTGGAGTGGGACCTCTTTCAGATCCTTCAAAGAGCTGGAGTCACTAAGCACTGAGTAAACACATCTATTGCTTTCATTTCAGACAAGAATGTTTGTTTACAGCAAATGCACCTTTTGCAGCAAATGCATCTTTTTCTGGGCCAAAACCCCAGAAACTCGAGGATACATTCAAAAGGCATTCAACAAAGGCATGTCTGAGTCTTACAACACTGATGCAAAACAGATGGACCCCTACTTTCTCCGTCCAGCCTCCTGGTATTCAACATAAACAGAATATTCCTTTTCCTTCTTTGTGCTGATTTCACTCAGCAGCTAGACCAGTTAGGTCTGTGAATGAATGTAGAGCTGAAAACTGATCATGGCAGGAACTAGGGGGCAGCTCTCAAAATGGCACCCCTCACCCTACCTAATGAGCATCCAGGGCTGCTTCCCCTCACTCAGGTCACTCTTGAGGGGTGTGTGTGTGTGTGTGTGTGTGTGTGTGTGTGCGCACGCGCGCGCGTGTGTGTGGTCTCCCCAGACTCCAGGGCAGAAATATCTTATGAAAATCTGTCTTCTCTAACCCCCACAGCTCTCAAAACAAGGAATGACACACATTAGCAACCTAAATCATGTTGAACAAAGGAATGAGTGAAATAAAGTACTTTTGGCTCTATTCCCAACTCTGGAAAAATAACTCCAAGCATATGCCCTCCCAGCATATTTGCTGAAATGTCTCCATGAGACTCAGATGTTCACTGCGGAGCTCACAACCCTTGCGCCTCTCCCTCTGTGATGAACAGGAAGGGACCAGGTGTCCTCACCAATCTCCTCCAGTGCCAGGACACGAGGGGTAATAGTCTCCACAGATGTGCCAACTGACCCTGAGAGAGGGAGGAGAAATTACTGAAGTAAATGTCAATTTTGGAAAATATTCCACCAATGCAAAAATGCTCTCATGCTACCTTCCGGGCTGTAGCAGGTGGCATACACCATAATCACTGCAGATCATACACACGCACACACATGTATAATGAAGACTACTGATGTACTTTATCAGCCCCAAATCTCTGAGTCACTGCATCTGGACTAGGTCTTACTAAACATGTTAACTACTACAAAGTAATCTAACCAATTTGTTGTAACTATTTCAGAAGAAACTGTTGCAAAGGAGATGAACCTATGGCCTACTTAGTGTAAAACTTCCCATCATAAAGGAGAGCACCTCACAGCTTGATCTACAATCAGATGAAAGCCCAAGAAACACTCATAGGCAACCCTCTCCAAGTTCTGAGCTCATGAATATATTATTTTTCTGACCATGAAGAGGAAAGTTCTTGGAGCTCTAAGTGCTCAGGGATGCCAAGGGAGAGTCATGAGGACTTCCAGGAATAAGAGATAAGAAAAAGAGATGAACAAACCTAGGGGAAAAGGCAAGCCAAGAAGCATTTAAGCCAGTTAGCCAGCAGAGAGCCAGCTAGTAAACCAAAAAGTCCTTCTGTTTGGCCCACTGTATCAGTCTACCAAGCACACACCATGTCGGAATTCCACTGGTGATCACACATCAGACTCAACTATGATCCCACTGCATACTATACTGCAATGTTCACTACTGGACATGGATCGAGTGTCCTCGAGAATCAGGCATTCAGTAGGAAGAGAATCGTCCCGGTATGAGCCAAGGTAAGACATTTGTAACGGGCCCTACTGACTTTATAAGGTGCCTTAGTCACTGTTAACAATGAGCCTGTCAAGCCAAGCCTACTATTGAGTTTATGCCAAATGACTGATTAGGAGTGAGATTTAAATGGTTGGTAGGTTAGGCTAGAAATGAAGTACAGTGGACAGTCTGGTTTTTGTATCTATAAGAAGAAAGATATTCAGCGTACAGCAGCAGCACAATACAATCAAGCATGTTTGTTTGTTTGTTTGTTTGTTTTCCACAAACCAAAGCAAGGCTTCTCAGGAAACAGGCACCAAAGAATAGATGTGCCCCAAAGCAAAACTGCTAAGTGCAGCCCACAATGACCAGATGTGTTCTGAAGAGAAACTAAGCAGAGCAGATAGTCAAGAAAACCCTGGAAAAGCAGAAGACCTTGTATGATGCTTGAAATTTGTCACAAACTCTAACATCATATAAAAAGAAAAAAAAACAGAAATGAAATGGAACCATTCTATTAAAACTGCAACCAAATTGAAGTTGTCCAGAGCTGATCAGGTTGAAACAATCATCGTAATTAGAACAACCCCTCTGCAGGAAGGGTATACTTGAGCAGGCATGCAATCACTTCCGTGCACAGCGTCTCTCTATGCGCATGTGCCTGAATGGTGCCTGAGAAATAAATGCACGAGTGCATGTATCTGTTGAAAACAGGAATTCCATTCTTAAAGCTCTAAATGTTGCTCTCCTCCATAGTTAGAACCATCCAATCTCCAGAAGGATTTGACAAACCCCCACAGAGGATCCCGTTGGGATAGTAAGCCCAGAACATAAAGGAAGGCCACTGTGTACTACAATGTGTGAAGTAGAATGTCATCACCAGAAGACATTTGTCTTAAGTACCCAGGCCTTGAACATATGTATCTTCCAGACATGCGTGTAAATGTCTTACCATTGCTTCCTAACGTTGGTTCTAGATGCTTCTAAATGTTTACTTCTGTTGATTCCTGACTCTCATAACCTAAAAAATGGATCTCTCCCTTTTTTAGGAAGGGAAGGGACCACCTCTTGAGAGAGATATATCTCCCCCAAGAGATACAAAGCGGCTTCTTGTGATGCCCTTCATCAATCGACCAAGCATACATGATGAATTTGAATGCTGTCAGTCAGCACAGATTGGATTCATCTATGGCCCTCCACACAATATTCACTAAAGCTTGCTGAGTTAGATTTGGGAGACAGGGAGAGTAAGCAAATTCGCTCAGTACAACTCATAGAAACCAGATGTGTTCTGGAAAGACAAGAAGGGCAACAGAAGGAGGGAAAGGGTTGAGGAGATGGGGCAGGGCCTCTGTACTACAGGGAATCCACAGAGCACATGGGGGAAAGATGCAATCATGAGACAAAAGCAATTCAATGCTAAGTCTAAGGTACAAACTAGGAATTCTTTACCTAGGCCATACAATAGAGTCACTGGAGAGCTTTTAGAAAACACAGTTTTCCTGGTCCCATCCCAGGAGATTTCATTAAATTGTTCTGGCTTGAGATTCAGTCAATGATGTCATTTAAAAGCTTTCTGGTGGGGGGCATCTGAGTGGCTCAGTCATTAAGTGTCTGTCTTCGGCTCAGGTTGTGATCCCAGGGTCCTGGGATCAAGCCCCACATCAGGCTCCCTGCTCGGCGGGAAGCCTGCTTCTCCCTCTCCCACTCCCCCTGCTTGTGTTCCCTCTCTCGCTGTCTCTCTCTTTCTGTCAAATAAATAAATAAAATCTTTTAAAAAAAAATAAAAGCTTTGTGTAGCCATGGTTGAGACCCATTTATTCCAAATGTAGAACCTGTAAAGTTCAGATGAGAGGGAGACTCCTGAGGATATGAGCAATCAGGAAGGCTTCCCAGAGGGACGGGCAGGGAAGGGAAAGACAGCCAGGGTTGTAGGGAAGAGAGATCTGGAACATGCCTGATATGAAGCCTTGAACACCAAGCCCAACAGCACAAACCTGACTTGATAAACCACAGGAAGAAATGACAGATCCTCCGATGGGAAGGCACACCCTCATATCCACAACACTTTTCAATTTACAGGGCACTTTTGCCTCCAGGATCTTCTTTGATCCTTTTAGCAACAATATGAGGTAGGCAAGCAGGGAAAATATAAACATATCCATTTTAGCAATGAGGAGATGGAGGCTCAGAGAATTTGACTGACTCAGTAAGAGTAGTGTTTTCAGAAAATTAGTCCAGTGATAGCATGCGGTGTGAATTACAGTGTGGGAAAGAGAATTCCAGGAGGTTCCTGAGAAGACTAGTGCCTTCCCATAAATGGGAGATAATATCAAACCGTGGCATGACAGAAGCCTTGGGAAACACAGCAGAGAGAGGATCTAAGAGCCACCTTCCTGAAAAGTCCCTCCATTTGCATTTGGTGCATGGCACTAATCTTGAACACAGTAGGTTAAAGCTGGAGCAACCATATCTGTGTTAAGAAGTGGCAGAGAGAGGATCTAAGAGCTGCCTTCCTGCAAAGTCCCTCCGTTTGCACTTGGGTGCATGGCACTAATCTTGAACACAGTAGGTTAAAGCTGGAGCAACCATATCTGTGTTAAGAAGTGGCAGAGAGAGGATCTAAGAGCTGCCTTCCTGCAAAGTCCCTCCATTTGCACTTGGTGCATGGCACTAATCTTGAACACAGTAGGTTAAAGCTGGAGCAACTGTGTCTGTGTTAAGAACTGGGGAGGCTGGAGTACACTTGAGCAGACAAGCCTGAGACCTTGGCCTGCCGGCCAGGGACCCTTCCTGCCCAAGCCGATTTTAAAGGTAAACGAAGGTTTTTCTCCATTCCTTGCAAGTGGCGGGAACTCTATCATCGACAAACCTTGGCTTCTGCCCATTTCCCACCACATCACTCATTTGATTGGTGAATTTGAGAAAAATAATTGAGGATGCTCAGCTGAACTCTAACTTTATTACCTGTGGGAGCCAGCCAGTCCATGGAGGACAAGGAGTTTTCCCAAAACACTGGCCTGGGCAGCCGTCCCTCTATGAAAAGCCCCATCCCGTTCAGTGTGACGTGCACTGGGTGGATGCGCCTGCTTCCATCTGGGGCTTAGAATTAACCAGCCCACAAGCTAACCAAACTATGCTCATGACCTCCAATTTAGCTGTTAATCAGTGATGCATTTGGAACCCATCCTTACTCTTCAATTCATAACTTCTTCAGAGTCATGAAGACCAGAGGATTCCTACTCATAGGAAGCTTCCTTAGAGAACCCAACAGATGACAACATTATGGATTAAGAAAACAAAGCGATTCTTAGCACGAACCCCATGGCACTGGCAGCTCCAGGGTAGGTTTTGACCCCTCCATAACCACATGCAAGGAAGACATTGGTGACGATCCTCCAAAGGAGTTCAGCAGCTTCATTAGTGCCAGCCACATGCCTACTGAGAGAGCCACCTCTACTTCGGCTCCGGGACCCACTCTGGGAGATTCCATTGGCCCCAAGAACCCAATTTTGCAGGCGTCTTGTGTAGTTACAGACTGTTGTGCCCATCAAGCTCCTTCATCCAAACAGCCAAATAAATGATTGGCAGGCTCTATTCTGTGATTTTTATAGCACTGAGAAAGTGTAGAAGCCAAGACAAATATTTTAATATTCTTTACCTTGTTAAACAGCCCAACAGGCCAGCTGATTACACAGTTTTCTTTTAAAAGGCAAAGATGTAAAGGATCTTTTTTTTTCCTGAGATGAGATAATTTTGTAATTCTAGTTCCTTCAATAAGGCTAAAGTCTGTGTCTTTTAGGGAGCAAGGGTCGATATTTGTTCTCTATCTTCCACAGGTCTCGAGATTAAATGATTAAGTTTCAATTATATATATACTCTTTCAGGGACTGTTCACAAAGTCTTAGATCATCTAGAGGCTGCAGCTGCCTCCCGGTACCAGGAAATGTTTCCTCTTCACATTGGCTCATGTGCTCATCTATCAATACCATCTTCTTTTACCCAAAGCTCTTAGATCACTTTCTGCCATAAGGAAGATGAGGAATAAGTACACATCTTCAGCCCCAAACACAGTGATGTGATGTCATAGGTCGGGAAAACAGAAATTCAAATTTGGGGCTATTGTGGGTTTTGTTTTTTTCTTTTATCATTTTTATTTTAAACATTTGGTTTCAGTAATTTGCTTTCCACTTACCCCAGTTACATGTCCAGGACCCCACCTTATTAGCCCACTTTGGTTGCCTATCTAAATAAACTTGGTTGTGGTTCAAATTTATACCAATTTGTCAGGTTTGTGTCTTTTTCTCCCTTCCTACTCCTTGAGGTCCGAGGGGAGAAGGGTAGGGTAGGTAGAGGCAGGGTTCTGGAGACTTAGAGGATTAGAATTTGGGCAAGAATTAGTGCTCACTACAAGTGTATTCCCAGGAGTGAGGTGGCTGCACATGCGAAGGGAGAGAGCTCACATGAAGCTCAGTGCTAACTAAGCAAGGAGGTCATACCGTCCGAGTTCCCTCCTTTTTACACGTAACGAGGCCCTGGAGAGAGGATTTTCTTCCATAGCAGGAAAGCTAGGAGGGCGCTGCCACCTCTTGCAGAGCTCAGAGCCCTTTGCTGGCACCGTGGTACTTGAATTTCCTCCTTTCCTCTCTTCCTAAGTTTATCCATCTGTCAGTGTCCAGCTCAAGCCTTGCCTCCTCCAGAAACCCGCCCCAACTACACCCGCTAGGAGCAATCACCCCTTCAAGAATAAAGTTCAATCTGCCAAGAAGCATGTTTCACCTACTCAGCCCTACAGGTGATGCCAACATCTGATTTAGCTATTTGAAGGATTTTTCCAGACACAAACAAGATAAAGTAGAAAAATTACAATTAAAAAGAAAGAAGAAAAAAATGAACAAGGAGCAACATGAGTTCAGACCATGCTGCTTTCAGATGAAAACGAGAGACTAGAAATAATTGAGAATCGTGGAGGAACATCATGATTCATCTAGCTCTGAAATAAATAGATTCTTCTAAAAAAAAAAAAAAAGGAAAGAAACAACATTTCTAACAAGCCTTCCATGCTGGTCCTCCTTGAATCCTTGTGGCAACAGAGGAAGCATTTCCCCTCTCCAGCTTACTTCTGGAACATCTCTGACAGTCAGGATCAATTCCATAGGCTGGCTTATAGTCTCTTTCCTTGTGTGATAATGGAACGATATTATTAAGCTGACCTCTTCCATTCATCCTTTCATACCATCTACCTCCAAACAATGTCTGTACAGAGTGACAGTTTGCTGATTCTATCCATCATCTATCGCAATCGAACTACTATCACCTACTTAGTACAAATGTTCAACCAGATGGATGAAATTTCAACAAGCCAAGTCCTCCCAAGCACCTGTAGCCTTACTGCCTTATAACCAGACACTGAAGCTATCTGTGAGTTCATTCATTCAATACTTTCTCTGGGAATATCTACAATATGCCAGGCACAGTTCTTCAAACTAGGGCTACAGCAGGAAAAAAAAAAAGAAGCAAAGTTCCTGTCCTTTCAAAGAGTCTCTGCTCTCATGAGACAAACAAGAAATTACAGCTATATGTATATAAGAACATAGTGATAAGTGCCAGAGAGGAAAATAAAGTGGTATCAATGGATGGACAGTGACTGAGGATGTCTATTTCAGGTGGTAAAAGAAAGTAGAGAGGGTGACAACTGGAGAGAGACCTGATTCAGTGAAGAAATGAACTACGTTAGAATTTGACAGAAGCAGCTTTCAGCGGGAGGGAACACCTAGAGCCAAGGCTGAGGTAGGAAGTGTGTTAGATGAATAAAACCAAGGCCTACACATCTAGAAAACCATGAGCAAGAAGGAGGCAGAGAAGACATGAGGTCAGGGATGAGGCAGGGTTCGATCAAGGATGGTAAGTGTGTTGAGTCCACTGTTGGTGTGACCGGAAGCCACTGAAGGTCTTTGAAGAAAGTCACAGTGTGATGTGTGTCTCACAATGCTCACATTGGCTGCTCTGTGTTGAATAGAACAGCTTGCTTGGGACCCAGAGTGGAGGCTGGGAGCCCAGGCAGGAGTCTCTCTTTGCTTGTTCCTGCTGCTTCCTGTGTATCATCTTCCAAGCTCACTTGCAATCTGTTCCAGGGCAGACTGTTCTGGTCTGTCTGGAAACCCCACTGCTTGGCTCCAGGGAACCTTCTAGGGCCCAAAACAGCTTCCCTATATTCCCCTCCCCGTGCTTTCCTTTCCTTTGTAATGCAAGCAAATATGCCCACACCACTGGTTCCTGGACACCACACCCTTCCCGCAAACGCTCAACCTGCCCCTACCCACAGTGCTCTCCTGTTCAGATGGTGCTAGCGGACTAACTAACCTCACACACTGATTCTCACTCAGGTGGCTAGCGTAATGTTATTGCCTGTCCAAGGGGCATTTCTTCAGCTCCTATTCCAAAAAATGGACCTCTAGCAATATCATTTCAGAAACCACAGGAGACTTTGCACAAATGCAAAGACTCTAGCAGAATGCTAAGCCCTTTGGAGCAGTACAAGAGAAAAAGTGATACCATCTCTTTCAAATTTGAAATTTTCTCAAATTAGATGAAGAACACGGAATTCATCCAATGCCTGGGATGGCAAAGCTGTAAGAGGCTGTTTAATGGGGCCAACCCATTTTAGAGATGAGGGAACAGAAATCTCCAAATTGGAAGGCATCAGCAGGAAACCCACAAGATTGGTTTGCTCTAACCTCTGAAAGTTGCAAAATACTTTGGGAATGGATAGAATGCTGCTGATAACTTTGTCATCATTATTATCCTACTAATTATGTTCCAGGGAGACTTTTTCCATCTCCTCCAACCTCTTCCTTTCTGTGGAAACTACATTTGATGTCTCAAAACTCACGTGGCTTCTAGAGTCATGTACCTTGAGTATGAGTAGATATAATCCTACAGATATGCATTTTGGCTCACCCCCTCCAGCATACCCCACCCCTAAAAAGGAGAGGTGATGTGACCTGGGAAAACGTGGGTAGGTCTAAGCACTGGTCCCTAACACCAATCACTGAGCCGGTCATCCATGTCATGTTACCCGGGACATTTAAGAAGATACGCATTTGCTCAAAAGCAACAGAGACAGAGGGAAAGCCTCTTTACTTGCCTTTCACTGGGGCTCAGGTTCAGTTTGGGTGCTGGGATTTCAAAGGACTGTGGTCACCTTAGAGAATTTTGTTCTTCCCAAGAGAGAAGGAAGGATCCCATGTTCTAGAGTCTGAGTGACGGTGACACCACTGAAGCAGCAGATTAAATATTTTTGTGATTCCATAAGCAGAAGACAAACGGCTCGATGAATGACAGGCGCTGCACAGATGCCACCTATTAAATAATTAAAATGAAGTAGAAATTAAAAATAAACAGCGGGAAATGATTTGAAACACACACAACCAAAGGAAGCAGAAAGAGTAACTTCGGAATGAAGAAGCGAGTAAAATTAGATTTGAGTTATTTCTAAATTCAGTTGCATCTAGATTAACGGGCTATACTTTTTCCCATTGTCAGCATGAAATAAACAATACCTTCAACTGAGAAATCCTAGAAGCAAGTGCAAAACTAATGCAGCTGCCGTGGCACCTCTCTTGATGGGCAGGGAAGAGCCCAGATTTTGCTGATTAGGACAAGATGGACAGACATAAAGTAAGATACAATGAAAGGAAAATGAAAACAGAATTTGTAATGGTCAGCAAATGCTGTATAATGAATAATCACAGAATCTTAGTAACACAACAATAAACATTTACTTTTCTCCTATTTGTGGGTCAGTTGTGAGTTTGCTGATCT